>NW_023270451.1:40162957-40182294 GCF_011800145.1 Mirounga leonina | reverse complement strand
GATAGATAGATAGATAGATAGATAGATAGATAGATAGATAGATAGATAGGGATAGATATGAAATAAGGAACTGGCTCATGCAATTATGGAGGCTGAGAAGTTCCAAGATCAATAGCAGGCAAGCTGATGGTATAGGTTTCAGTTCAAGGGCAAGAGAAGACCAGTGTTCTAGCTCAAGCGGTCAGGCAGGCAGAGTTCCCTCTTACTGAGCCTTTTTGCTCTTTTCAGGTCTTCAGTGGATTGGATGAGGCCCACCCACACTAGGAGGGCAATCTGTTTTGGTTGGTCTACTGATTCAAATGTTAATCTCATCCAGAAATACCCTCAAAGGCACACTCAGAATAATGTTTGACCAAATGTCTGGGCACCCTATGGGCCTGTCAAGTTGATACATAAAATTAATCATCACACCCTCCTGAAAGCACTGGGCTCCCCCATGTGCATCTGCTTATCTCCAGTCATGCCTAATATAAACTTGATCAAAATGGGCTGCCTGGCAACTAACTATACCGCATTGTCCTAGGCCATTCACTCTCTCTCTCCCCTAAATGACAATTACATAATCTGTTCCTCTCTCCTCAAACCCCCAGCACTTTCTCCCCACTCCTCTCTCTCAGCTAATGACATTGCTTCCTATTGCCTTGAGAAAGTGGAAGCACTATGAGAACTTGCAAAAGTTGCCAGCACAATATCTACCCACCTGTCAGCATCTGCCCCTACGCATCTGCCTATATTGTTGTTCCTGCAAAGGAAGGCCCCATGGTCTTATCCATGGTCATCCCTCCCCTTTGGCCTGTTCCTAAACCCTCTCACCTACTGAAGAACATCACTCTAGCAGTTATTCCTTCTTTTTTGCTTGCATCATGAATTTTCCCCTCTCTTCTGGATTATTTCCACCAGCATATAAACACATGTTTTATTTCTCCCCTCTAAACACATGCACACACATACACACATGCATACATATTTTCTCTCAACCCACTTTTATTTCCAGCTACTGCTCAATTTCTTTGTTTCCTTTTTATATGAAGGAGTTGTCTCCAAGTTCTTGCCCCTTGATATATAGAATTTATCCAATTAGGTAGATAGTTGGGCTCTTACCATCACCACCTACATTATTACCTCCAGTGGTCAATTCTCAGTTATCCTCTTATCCACCAGCAGTATTTGACACAGCCTATTTCTCTATCCTCCTTAAAACCCTTTCTTCCTTTAGCTTCTAGGACCACACACACTCCTCATTTCCCACCTACTGCACAGATGGCTCCTCCTTAGTTTCCTTTGCTGGTTCTCCCTTATTTCTCCTATCTTAGTCTTGGACTCCTGCCTGGACCCCTTATTATCTCTGTTTACACTCACTTTCTAGATATCTAGATCTCAGTCATATCATGGTTTAAATACCATGAGTATGCTAACAACCTGCAAAATAAATTTCTGGTCTGGACATCTCTGTTGAACCTCTGAATTTAATGCTGAGCTGCCTACTTGAATCTATCCTTAGATGTCCAGTGGACATCTCATATCTAATGGGGTTCAAACCAAACTCCTGATCCTCCCTTCCTTCCAACCCTCTATTAGTTCCCTAGGTCTATTCTAACAAAGTACCACAAATTGGGTGGCTAAACAGAAACTCATTGTCTCACAGTTCTGGAGGCTAGGAGTCTGAAATCAAGGTGTCAGCAGGAATGGCTCCTTCTGAGGCTGTGAGGGACAATCTGTTTCAGTCTCTCTTCTAGCTTCTGGTGGTTGTTGGCAATTTTGGGAGTTTCTTGGCTTATAGATCTCTGCCTTCATCTTCACATGATGTCCTCCTTCTGTGTGTCTGTGTCCAAAGTTCCTTTTTTTTTAAAAGACACTATTCACACCGGATTAGGAGCCATCCTTCTCCAGTATGACCTCATCTTAACTAATTACATCTTCAACAACACTATTTCCCAATAAGGTCAGGTTCTGAGGTGCGAGGAGTTAGGACTCCAACATAGGAATTTGGGAAATGGCACAATTCAACCACAGCACTCTCTAGCCATACTCTTTGCTATTTTGGTTGATGGAAACTCCATCCTTCCAGTTATTTAGGTTGAAAACACTGGAGTTATCCTTGAATCCTCTCTTTTTAATCTCCACACCTAATATATCAAGTTCTATTGGCTCTGCCAGATCCAGAATCTGACTATTTCTCACCAACTTCATCACTGCCACCTGATTCAGGCAGCCCTGGTCTCTCTTCTTCATCATGGCAGGAGTTCTACCCTTGCCTCCCACAGTCTAGTTAGTAGCCCTAATGCAGTGGCAAGAATGATCCATTTCTAATGTCCTTCAGATCATATCATTCCTCTGTTAAAATCCTCCAAATGGGATGACATCCACTTAAAGTAACAGCCTAAGTCTTCACCCAGGCCCTATATTGTCTGGCCCCTTTCTCTTCCTTGAATGTACCAGGAATTCTCATGCCTGCAATGTTTTCCCCCAGGCTTACTCCCTCACCTCCTTCAAGTTTTGGCTAGAATGTTCCCTTTCAGGAAGGCTTCTCCCAAACACCCTAATTAAAACCACAGCCCTCCCCTATTTATGGAGCTTATGGCAAAAGAAATGAAGCAGGGGACATGTGTGCCCAAGATATCCTGATTTCTGGTATAATTAACCTCCTATATGCAAATTATTTTAAGTGATTTGTTCTCAAACCTACCTGGTTTGTGCACAAACAAGCAAACATAAGCAGGTGCTCAGATCAGGTAAATTTTTTCATGTCAAATTGTTTCTTCCTTCTAGAGTGAGCCAGCTCAAAACTGCTAGAATGTACAGCCATGAACTGGCAGTAGCCAATGTTGCATGAGATCATAAATCTTGCTCAAGGACAACATAGATAGCTCTGCAAGCTCATGCAACATTCATGGAATCTGGGACATTTTCAGCCTAGAGGGTTTTGTAGCCAGGGTAGTTGAGACTTGGTCTCAAAGGCAATGAAATTAATGTTTTTATACTCTGATCTCATAAAACCCTGAAATCTTTGGTATGAGTTTAACAGAGAATTTTGGAATGCTTCTTGCAGTGTGAATTTCATATAGCCTTTGGCATTGTTAGGTTCCCCAAAACTCTAATAAATGTTCTGCCAACCAAGGATAGGAAGAGGGAATTCACTACTCCACCCTGCAGAACTTCTGACCAGGGGCTTCTTTCTCACCCTCACTCTTGGAGTCAGCAAAATCCCTCCCAGCTGCAACTGTTCTCCAATGGCTTGTTGTGCTTTCTAGTGCATACTCTTGCTTTTTCGGAGTTTCTCCTATTCTCAAATCTCTTGGACACCCTGATGCTTCCTTCTTTCCCTCCTCCTCCCATAAGCCCTCCCCCACCACCCACCCTGTTGCCCTGAAGGGTTTGTGAATGATGGAGGTTAGTCTTTACCTACTTGTATTTTGGGGTTTATGGGAGTGCCTCCTCACTGGTTTTATTGTAAATGTTTTGTCCCTCAGGTAACCATCCTCTATCCCAAACTTCCCTCTTTCATATCTTATGGTAGGATTTATTATCCAAAGGATAATTCCAACTCACAGAGGGTAAGGACCTTGCCTAGGGTCTCACAGCTTGTAAGCACTGGGTATGGGGTTTATGCAGTCTGTTTAACTCTCAGCTTTCTCTCTTTACATTGTGCAAAACTGCATCTCTTATTTATTTAAGATGGTTATTATTACCATTGGCATTGGATAAGTTGTTTACTCTCTCTAGAAAAATTATTTTTCTTCTGATTTATTCCCTTAATCCTTAACTTGATTCAACGTCTTCTATTGTTCTCCAAATCCATTTGCTTTTTGGAGGAACATATTCATTTTGGTGATTTTGTCAGTCACTTCTGTAAAACATTTCTAACTATTCTCCCACTTTCCAAAACTTCTTTCCTTTAACCTCATATCCAGATCTTACACTGCCTTTGAGACACAAGCGTAGGGACTTGAATATGACCCGTCTTAGATTCAAATCTTTGGGGGCGGGGGGGGGGGGAAGGAAAAGAAAAAGAAAAAAAAAAAGAAGCGGCATTGACTGGTATCTCCCTCCCCCCTTCAGCTCTGTCACTACATTTCCACTCGCCTGCTTGATTTCACACCATCTGCTCCATTAAGAGGAGGTTCTCAGTAGAGTTGTCACAAGCATTACAAAGCGTTAGCAACAGCTGGTTAAGCATATTTATGCTACAGCAGAAACATACATACAGAGGGTTGGATACAATAGCACAGTATGAACTTTTTTTTTTGGCACGGAAGAGTAATAGAAAACAGATGTGGTACATGATGTTTTAGTGCTAGAGACTAGCATGACCTGGGCGTATCTCAAAGGCAGTATAAAACCCAGATCCAGTCATGTGGAAATAAAAATCAGAGCCTGGACAATAGCAACTCTAAAAAATCTGGCAGAATGATAAACTCTAGGGATTGGGCAAGTTGATTAGATGTGAGACACTCAGAAAGACACTCACCTTCTCTGTGCCTACTTCCTTATCTGCAATGCCAACATAACAGCAGATACGTCACAAGGTTGTAATAAGGATCAAATGAGATAATAAATGTAAAGCACTTAGTTCAGTGTCTAGCACATAGTAATAACAGCTCAATAAATATTAGGCATGATCATTATTATCTTCCTCCTCATCATCCATATGTTATATGAGATTATTTCCATTGAAGTTTGTGGTAATTTGAGAGGAAGGTATGAAACAATGAAGAAGAAAAATGTTTTTTTTTTAATTTATCCATTCACTTAAGACATATTTATCACGTGTTTCACATGTGTTAGGCACAGTCCCAGCACTGAAGATACAGCAGCAAAAAAGAGAACGTTCTTGTCTTCATGGATCCTTTGTTCTAATGAAAGAAGACAGAAAATAAGCCAAGAGAAAAATTAATAAAATACACAAACAAAAATATCAGAATATGATACATATTCTACAAATACATGAAACAGATTGCTCTGACAATGACTAGGTGTATACTTTAATTTGGATGGTCTTGAATAATAAGCAAGAGGTCATAATGTGAAGTTCAGAAGGTAGAGCATCCTAGACAGAAGAGACAGCAGTGCAAAGGCCCTAAGGTAAGAAGAAACTGTGTGTCTGAGGAGTAGAAAGGAGGCCAGTATAGAGTATAGGTGGGTAAAGGGGAGAGTGGTACTTAATGAAGTCAGAGAAGTAGGTAGGGCCAGGTTAAATAGGGCTTTATAAACTAGAGCAACAAGGAGTTTGAATTTTATTCTAAATGAGATGGGGCAACCAGAGTAATTGATACTGGATTAGTTTTATCATAGTAAACAACTATATAAATGGTACTGGATTAGTCTTATCATAGTAAACAACCATATAAATATGAAACAGTGACTTTCAGATATTGAACAAGAGGCAGAGCAAAACTTCAATCCCTGAGAGAAGAGAAACACATGAAGTGAGTCTCCTGATCACCTTGGCTCCCTGGGTGGGTGCACTTTCTGGAATACACTGTAGAGATTTAGAGCATGAACAGAACATAGCAATCTCATTGAGCTGAGTAGGCAGAGATCAGAGTGTAGGGATACCAGGGCAGCTGGACATTTACAAGGCAGAGTGCCTGAAAGGAAGGAACTATGTAAAGAAGGATTCAAGAAATTTGCATTGGAGTCCTCTTAAGTCTTTGACCAAATATAAGACACAAATGCAAAGGGTAAGACCCTACAAGGTCTGGCTGAAGACAGATATTGGGGAACTGTGAACTGAACAGAAATTTCAAAGGGCAAACAGTGCCGTAAAGGACAGATTGGACACTGTGTAAGGAAAAAAATAATAGAAACTAGTTATACTGAAGCACAGAGAGAAAAAAGCCTTAAAAAAAAAAAAAAGGGAAGAGAGCCTTAGTGATGTGTGGGATATTATCAAGCAGCCTACTTTGTGTAATTAGAGTCCCAGTGGGAAAAAAGAAATATTTGAAGAAGTAACACACCAAAAGTTTCCCAGTTTGATAAAAAATATTAATCCACAGATCCAAGCAGCTCCAAAATCAACAAGCAGTGTAAACACAAAGAAAATCATACCCAAGCACATCACAGCCAAATTGCCAAAAAACAAAAATAAAGAGAAAATATTAAAAGCAGTCAAAAAAACAAAAACACATTACATGTACAGGAACAATGATAAGGATTAACGTTGTCTTCTTATAAGAAACAAGGCAAGCTAGAAGGCAATGGAACACCTTTAAAATGCTGAAAGAAAGAAAGTCACCTAGATGGCTGTACCAGCTTGCATTCCCACCAACAGTGCAAGAGGGTTCCCCTTTCTCCACATCCTCGCCAATACTTGTTGTTTCCTGTCTTGATAATTTTTGCCTTTCTAACTGGTGTAAGGTTGTTTTGATTTGTATTTCCCTGATGGCTAGTGATGTTGAACATTTTTTCATGTGTCTGTTAGCCATTTGTATGTCTTCTTAGGAGAAGTGTCTGTTCATGTCTTCTACCCATTTATTGACTGGATTATTTGTTTTTTGGGTGTTGAGTTTGAGAAGTTCTTTATAGATCTTGGATACCAGCCCTTTATCCGTAATGTCATTTGCAAATATCTTCCCTCATTCTATGGGTTGCCTCTTAGTTTGTTGACTGTTTCCTTTGCTGTGCAAAAGTTTTTTATCCTGATGAAGTCCCAAAAGTTCATTTTGCTTTTGTTTCCCTTGCCTTTATAGACATGTCTTGAAAGAAGTCACTGTGGCCAATGTCAAAGAGGTTACTGCCTATATTCTCCTCTAGGATTTTGATGGATTCCTGTCTCACATTTAGGTCTCCCATACGTTTTGAGTTTATCTTTGTGTATGGTGTAAGAGAATGGTCCAGTTTCATTCTTCTGCATGTGGCTGTCCAATTTTCCCAACACCATTTATTGAAGAAACTGTCTTTTTTCCATTGGATATTCTTTCCTGCTTTGTTGAAGATTAGTTGACCATAGAGCTGAGGGTCCATTTCTGGGCTCTCTATTCTGTTCCATTCATCTATGTGTTTATTTTTGTACCAATACCATGCTGTCTTGATGATCACATCTTTGTAATATAGCTTGAAGTCAAACACTGTGATGCCCCCAGCTTTGATTTTCTTTTTCAACAATCCCCTGGCAATTCGGGGTCTTTTCTGGTTCCATACAAATTTTAGGATTGTTTGTTCCAGCTCTGTGAAAAATGTTGATGGTATTTTGATAGGGATTGCATTGAAAGTGTAGACTGCTCTGGGCAGCATAGACATTTTCACAATATTTATTCTTCCAATCCATGAGCATGGAATGTTTTCCCATCTCTTTGTGTCTTCCTCAATTTCTTTCGTAAGTGTTCTGTAGTTTCTAGAGTATAAATCCTTTATCGCTTTGGTTAGGTTGATTCCTAGGTATCTTATGGTTTTTGTTGCTATTGTAAGTGGAATCAATTCCTTAATTCTTCTTTCTTCAGTCACATTGTTAGTGTATAGAAATGCAACTAATTTCTGTGCATTGATTTTGTATCCTGCCATGTTGCTGAATTGCTGTATGAGTTCTAGTAATTTGGGGGTGGAGTATTTTGGGTTTTCCACATAAAGTATCATGTCACCTGTGAAGAGAGAGAGTTTGACTTCTTCTTTGTCAATTTGAATGCCTTTTATTTCTTTTTGTTGTCTGATTGCTGAGGCAAGATGTTAAAAATACAGCTACCTTATGACCTGGCAATTGCACTACTAGGTATTTACCCCAAAGATATAGACGTAGTGAAAAGAAGAGGCACATGCACCCCAATGTTCATAGCAGCAACATCCACGATAGCCAAACTGTGGAAGGAGCCAAGATGCCATTCAACAGATGAATGGATAAAAAAGATATGGATCATATATACAATGGAATATTACTCAGCCATCAGAAAGGATGAATACCCACCATTTGCATCGACATGGATGGAACTGGAGATTATGCTAAGTGAAATAAGTCAAACAGAGAAAGACAATTTTCATGATTTCACTCGTATGTGGAACATAAGGAATAGCATGGAGGACCACAGGGGAATGGAGGGAAAACTGAATGGGAGGAAATCAGAGAGGGAGACAAACCATGAGAGACTCTGGACTCTGGGAACCAAACTGAAGGTTACAGAAGGGAGGGGGTTGGGGCCTGGGGTAAACAGGTGATGGGTATTAAAGAGGGCACATGTGGGACGCCTGGATGGCTCAGTCGGTTAAGCGTCTGCCTTCGGCTCAGGTCATGATCCCAGAGTCCTGGGATCAAGTCCCGCATCGGACTCCCTGCTCCACGGGGAGCCTGCTTCTCCCTCTGCCTCTGTCTCTCTCTCTCTCTGTCTCTCATGAATAAATAAATAAAATCTTTAAAAAAAAATAATAAAGAGGGCACATGTGGTGATGAGCACTGGGTGTTATATGCAACTAATGAATCGTTGAACACTATATCAAAAACTAATGATGTACTATATGCTGGCTAATTGAACATAATAATAAAATATATATATAAAACTAAACTGCTTCAAAAAAAAAGAAAAAAGTCACCTAGAGTTCTGTATCCAACAAAAATATCCTCCCCCCACCAAATGAAGGCAAAATAAAAATATTTTCTGATAAACAAAAGGTGAGAGAATTTGTCAGCAGCAGCATTGTACTGTAAGAAGTATTTAAAGACACAGAAGTATTGCTGGCTTGGAGAGATAGGAGTAAGTTGGATAATTATGAGATAAGACAGGAGATGGGGGAGGGAGAAATAGAGGAAATATAAGAGGATCACAGTAATGCCTTCATCAGATTGCTAAGTCAAAATGTCCTTCAGGAAAATGAAGGAAGTAATACCAGATAGAAACTCATATATAGGAATGAAGAGTTCTGTTTATTATAAAAATGTGAATAAATGTAAAAGACTTCACCCCCCCCTTAATTTTTTAAGAAATAATTGTTTAAAGCAAAATAATAAAAATATATCATAGAGTTTATAACATATGTAGTTGTAAAAATGTATGATAATAATTGTACCAAGGACAGAGGGGGTAAGTGGAAGCATACTGTTGTAGATTTCCTATGTGTGAAATAGTGTAATATTTTTCCAAGCTAGATTGTATTGTTAATAGAGTATATCCAGGGGTGCCTGGGTGGCTCAGTCATTAAGCGTCTTCCTTCGGCTCAGGTCATGATCCTGGGGTCCTGGGATCGAGTTCCGCATCGGGATCCTTGCTCAGTGGGAAGCCTGCTTCTCTCTCTCCCACTCCCCCTGCTTGTGTTCCCTCTCTCACTGTGTCTCTCTCTGTCAAATAAATAAATAAAATCTTTAAAAAAAAATAGACTATATCCATTGTAATCTCAGAGAACCCAATAAAAATAAATGAAAAAAAATGAAGTATAGCTAAAATGTCAATAAAGGAAATAAAATAATAAAAAACAATTAATAAACCTAAAAAGGCAGTAAAGGGGAAAAATGGAACAAACCCAGATAATATGGATAGAAAAAAGTATCAAGATGGTAATCTTAAACTCAATTGTATTAACAATTGTGTTGAATATAAATGGGCTAATTACTCCAATAAAAAGGCAGATATTATCAGACTGGATAAAAGATTGAGATTCAGCTATAGTCTGTTAACAACATATATGTTTTAAATATAAAGATACAGATAAATTTAAAATAAAGGAATGAAAAAATACACAATAGGAACACTGGATATAAGAAAGCAGAAATAGGTACATTAATATCAGTCAAAGTAGACTTTGAGTCAAGGAGGATTAAAGGGATATTTCACAATAATAAGAGCCAATCCATTAAGAAGATATAATAAATTCTAAATGTGTATGCAAGTAATAACAGAATTTCAAAATACATGAAGAAAAACTGGAAGAACTAAAGGGATAAACAAATCTACAATTACAATTGGAAGTTGCTTTTTTTTAGATTTTATTTATTTATTTAATTGACAGAGAGAGAGAGAGACAGTGTGAGAGGGAACACAAGCAGGGGGAGTGGGAGAGGGAGAGGCAGGCTTCCAGCCGAGCGGGGAGCCTGATGCGGGGCTCGATCCCGGAACCCCGGGATCATGACCCAAGCTGAAGGCAGTCGCTTAACCAACTGAGCCACCCAGGTGCCCCAAAATTGGAAGATTTTTAACACTTTCCTTTCAGTAGTTGGTAGAATAAGTAGATGTGTTATAATTGGAAGCCCTTGGCAGGTTTGGGCTAGGGCAAACATGATCTTATTTGATATATAAAGACCTCTCTGGTTGCAAAGTGAGGAATGAATTGTAGAGAATACAGGAAAAAAAAAAAAAGAGGCTATTACAATAGACCAGGTGAGAATGATAGTGGTCTGAGCTAAGGTTGTAGTGATAGCACCAAAGAAAATGGACAGATCTGAATGTGCCCTGTTGAGACATCCACAATCAGCCAAGTACAAGAGCCTTCTGGGCATAAAGTTACTTAATCTTTGGCTCCAATTCTCATGCAGTAAAATTGGAACAAAGAACAAATTATTCTGCAAACCCAAATCTAGTATTGTCCTGCCCACCCTTGGATATTAAATAAAAGCAATCAAATTCAATGCAGATCAGGAGTAGATAATTTTGCTGATGTTAACACTGCCAAACCTTCATAGCAAAGATATTTTGAATATGAACACAGAGTCAAGATTACATTTTGAAGCTTGGTGCTTTCAAGAACACTTGAATTCCTAATTTTATAGCCGGCAACTGGCTTAGACATTCTTGACAGGACATTTCAGTAGGTACCTTGCCTATAATTATTTGTGCTGGGTCCACCTGCCCATCTTTATTCTTCATCAAGCTTTCAGGTAGGCAAGTGAGCTGTGAATGGACCTGCCAGTGTGGGCTACTGAAGACTTGAGTATGTTGGGTAGAGGCCTTTCCTAGTTCCGGTTATCAGCTGATGCTCAGGAAGGATATCACAGGGCATAAACTCCACTCTTGTTCACAAAGAAAAGATGTAGCCCTCTCAGACTGAGACCTGAATACAACTCCACTGCAATTTATAGGTATTTACTGAACATTTTTGTGGGGCCTGGGCCCTTGTGTATACTAGGCTATGATGACAGAATGGTGAAAAGCCAGAACATTCCCTGTTCTCATGAAGTCTACTATTGAAAGAGAGGGAATAGACATTAAGCAGTTAGTCAAGCAAATAAGTAACAATAATTATGCCACAAGTGATGAGAGAGAGGCACTTGACAACACATAACGTTACTGTGGGCAGTTAGGGCAAGTGACCCAGAGGAAATGGCCCTTAATCAGAGAGGAACCGGATGAGGATAGGGGAAATGAGCATTCCAGGCAGAGAAAGTGCAAAGATCCAGGGAAGGGAAGAACAGAGTATTCAAATGGTTGCAAGTAAGCCATGAGACTAGACTAGAGAAACAGAGAGAGGTCAAAAGAGGCTGCAGGACTGGGTAGGAGCCAGATCATGAAGGGATTTTATTTCCTATGAACAGTGGAACAGTTGGAATCTAATATAAAGCTTTTAGCTTTAATACAGTATATTAATGCACTTTAATATAGTGTAATTAATATACTTTAATACAGTATATTTAATACATTATAAGAGAAGGTTTCAAAGATGGAGATCTGGGAGCTTAATTTATTGTTGCAAGCCAAAGTTTGAAATACTCATCCTGGGCTTTAAGATTCACAGAAGATCACCACAGGGCACTGGAGTACCAGTACCTTGGGGAGACAGAAGGCCAGTGGTCGATTAAGATTGAAGCTTCAAGCTAGCAATGGTTTGGAGGAGCCTCAGACCCCATATCTCAGGAGCTGAAGCAGCCACCTGGAAAATAAGACTGCACTGCCCATTAACACAACGTCCTCTATCTTTGATCCAGTTACTGAATTAGAAAGGGGAGTGTTTAAGACAAATGGAAGCTTTTAACATTAATCACCATCTAATGATGGCAAAGCCTGGGAGATGTCAGGTTCCATTTGATAGACTTAGCCTGAAACTGACAGTTGAGGAGATTAATGGTTTGACTTTATGGGGGACTGACAGGATAAACGGACTCTGACAGGCGAAATTAAGAGGAGGATGTTACAGAATGTAAAATACCAACTTCATATTTTGAGTGTAACGCTTTAGAGGTTTTTGGTACTGGTTTCTAAGCCTGCACATATGCTTAAATAAATGAAAATTCAGGAGAGGACACTGCCTTGAAGAGATTACATTATAGCAGGGCAATGAATAAAAAATTTACAAGTGACATCTTCCAACCATGTACACTTTTTAAAAAAAATGCACAGATTTATAAATAGAATCAAATAAAGTAAAGCAAAATGAAACAATTTCAGGCCTATATTTTCAATTTTAGTGTACATGTAAATTTCTTGAGGCAGAATCTGTCTTATACATTTTTGCATTCCTAGTGCTTAGCACATTGAAGAGTATATAACTGGCACTCAATAAATGCTAATTCCAAAAATGTGCAGCAAATCATTTACCATATCATTACCATTTAATACAATGTATTAAATATACCGTATTAAAGTGTATTAATGGGTAATAAATTATTTTTACATACAAAAATGAATTGCAGGATTCCATGGAAAACACACTTCACTAAACTATTAACCTGCAGGATAATATGGATAAAATGTTTTAATCAGGACAATACAGTATTTTTCAGAGTCAACAATGTGGAACTAATTTAATTACTAGTTTTTCTGTATGAAAAAGATATGCTGTTCCCATTTCCCCCTCTTTATTGTTTCCAGTATTATTTTCAATGTGATCAATTCCTTTGCTAAAAGAGAAACTCTTATAGAAAAGATGTGATTCATTGAGTTTGTGTCCCTATCAGATTTTATTCTTTATAGTTTTTGCACGTGTTTCCTTTTGAGGCCATTATTTGTACCAAATCCAATTCATCCAGCTTACACTTTACAGATCTGAACTTTGACAAGGATACGATTTCCATCAGTTTTTAGTCATAATAAATTTCACCATGTGCAGTTTTAACTACTGTCAGTTTTATTTTGTGTTGATTTTTTCTTCTAATAATATTCATTATGAATTGGAGAAAAATCCATCAAAAAATTGCAAACAATATTGTAAAATGTAGAGATGTAGAGAGGTCAGAGCTGTAGTTAGATGGGAGTGGTGTGAATGAGTATGAGATGAGACAGGAGATGGGAAAGAGAGAGGCAGAGTACAAGGAAATAATACCTTCATCAGATTGTTAAGTCACAAATGTCTACCTTCATTAAAGGAAAAGTTTATTATTTGAGCTCTTATGCTTGCACATTTTGTTGAGGATAAAGTTTACCCTATATTTTCACTAAGTAAAGAATCACATTAATCTGCTAAATTTCATAAATGCTGAATCACAATCTTCTTGCAAAACTTTATAATAGCTCCTTATCTTGAATAGGGTCCCCTTTCTTTTTCTTTTTATTAAGATTTTAAAGTAACCTCTAAACCCAACATGGGGTCCGAACTCACAACCCAAGGATCAAGAGTCGAATCCTCCACCAACTGAGCCAGTCAGGCACCGCATGAATAGGGTACCTCTTCCGAAATTCATCTTCCAAACATAATACTTTAAGCACATTTCAGAATTGAGGTTCTGGCCTTAAAATGCAGGAGCCATTTACCTAAGGCTGGAGACAGAGCCTGAGAGTCCTCATGCACCACTTTCCATTCTTATCCATTAAAATACTCATTTTCTGGGAGATTGATATGAGGCATTACCTTTTCCACATATTTTTGACCACAGACTTCTTTGTGAAATGTCTACACAATCATTTGCCCACTTTTGTCAAAAGTTAATTGCCTTTATTAATTTGTAGGTGCTCTTTATATTTTTACATATTAATCTTTTGTTTATCACATGTGTTGCAGATATCACCTCCCAAGCTGTGGCTTGTCTTTTCATTCCCTCTCTGGTATCTGTTAATGAACAGAACTTTGTAATTTTAACATACTGAAATTCAACCATTTTCATTTAAAGATTCTTTAAAAAATACTTTTCTACTTTAAAGTCATGAAACTCTATAGTATGTTCTAAAAATTTTATTATTGGGTCTTTCATATTTAGGATTTTAATCTACTTAGAATCAATTTTGCATATATGTTATTTGGAAAAGGTCCAATTCCATTTTTTTCATAACTTAATTTTTCTAGATCCATTTCTTGAGAAGACAGTCTTTGCTGATTATTACTGATTTGTAGTGTCGCCTCTGTCATATGCCATGTCCATGTATATGTATCACTTTTGTGCTCTTCATTCCTCTTGGATCTCAGACCTATCTTCTGTCCCTATATATCTGCCTAGAGTAAATTCTTTAGAATTTTGCTGATGACAAACAATATCAGTTTTTGTTTGCTTAAATGTCTTTATTTTCCCCCTCATTCTTGGAAGATATTTTTGCTGGATATGGAGTCCTAAAATGGCAATTATTTTATTTTAGTACATTATTGTTATGTATTTTGGCTTCCATTGTTGCCATTGAAAAGAAATCTAATCGTAGATCTAATCATGGTTCCTTTGTAGGGCAACCTGTTTTTCTCCTTTTCTGGCTGCTTTCAAGATCTTCTCTTTTTTTAAAACAAAACAAGATCTTCTCTTAGTCTCTGAGGTTCTGTGGTTTCACCATATGTCTAGGTGTACTTTTTGTTTTGTAGTTAGTTATCTGTTCAGAATTCCTGGAGTTTCTTCAACTCAAAGTATATCTTATCAGAAAGAAGTAAAGTATTTTATCCCCTCTTCCCCCTCTTTTTTTAGAATGGGAAGGTCTTGAGTACATGTACTCAAGAGAAGGAAAAGCTGAAGATACAGAAAAGAGGCTAATAATTGATGGAGTGAGGTCTCTGAGGAAGAGACAAAGCATGGGCACATGGCAAAGGTAAGGAACAGTGCCTCAGTTAAAGGAGGAGGAAGGGGTGTGGATGTTGCTGAGGAGTGAGCAGAAAGTTAATGGTATTTTGCTTGATGGATTCTACTTTGTGAAGACGGACCATTAAGCATTTACTAATTGTGTTAGGTGCCAGGAACATAGTGGTGAGCAAAACACACATTCTTTTTTGCCTCCAGGGAGATTACATATCAAAGGGAGAAACAGACAATATATAAGTAACAAATAAAAAACAAAATAAACACCACTTAATGAAAGTGTTATGAAGGAAATTTACAGTACATTGTAATAAAGAATGGAGTGGTTAAAGTTGGCATCTCTGGGTGGTGATTTTCAAGCTGAAATCTAGAGAATGAGAAGCCAAGCATCCTGAAAGAATTTTCTAGGGATAGGGAACAGGAGATACAAAGGCCTAAGGTGGGAAGGAGCTTTGCATGTTCTAGGCTTTCAGAAGGTCAGAGTGGTTAGGATATAACAAGGGAGAAGTGAGGGTGGGCAAGGCAAGGTTAAAGATATACTTAGGGATAAAAATCATCTGGGACTTTGTGTTTTTGTCCAAGTTAAATGAGTAATCACTAAACATCTTTTCTTTAAAAAGCAAGTGATTTGGTAAGACTGTCCTTCTCAAACTGGATCATCTCAAACTGCTCGCATTCCATTCTGTTCCAGCTAAGACTAGTCATTAATCTAGTGTGCAGGCTTCTCTCTATATGCGATGTATATATATAGAGATAGATATGTGTGTGTATATGTGTGTGTGTATATATATATATGTAATATATAATTTGTATATGTTATATACACATGCATTTATATATACATTTATAAGATATTTTGTCAATGTCTTCAAAATATGGTATTGTTAAATTCAGGTATACCCTTTGTTTCATCTTGATTTTCTTATTCAACAAATAGCTCATGGAAACTTTCTTATGTCAGTTAATATATCTATCATTTTTTCTTTTTAACAGCTCTAATATATTAAACATCCCTTTAAGTTGTGATGACTGTTTCCTATTTTTGGCTGGGACAGATAATGCTGAAACAATCTTATATGTATGTCCTTACATATTCATGCTGATATTTTTATAGGACATCTTAGAAGTGGAATTGCTTGATAAAATGATATGTGTATTTTTAAAGATGTTTCCAGACTCTTTTTCAAAGTTCTTATTCATTAATATTTCTACCGGTGGCATATGAGAGTACCATTTCGCCATATTCCTACTGTGTTGCTTTTTTTCCTGTCTGATGAGGGTGTGTGTATATATATATGTATTTTTAAATTATAGATACATACACATATGTTTATGTGTGTGTGTATATAAAATTTGGTACTTTGTAATGAAGTGAGCATCTTTTCATCCATCTGCTTACTATTTGGACTTTCTCTTCTATGAGTTATTTGTTCCTTTGCCCATTTTACTAATATGTTACTTGTCTCCTTCTTGTCATTCTGAAAGATATCTTTATATAGTAAGGATATTAACTGTCTGATCTCTACATTGTAAATATTTTTTCAGATATTTTCATTTTTAATGACTTTATAATATCTTTCACCATAGAAAAATATTATTTTGTATGTCATTGAACATATTTTTTGTTTTTAGCTTCTAGATTTAGTCTTAATTAAGAAGTTCTCTTTCAATCCCTCAATTGTATATGAAGTACTATTTATTTTTTGGTAATACTATCATTGCATTTATATCTTTAAGCCACCTATATTTTTGAATTTTTAATAAGTTTCTTCCAGATTAATAATCAGTTGTGCCAATGCTTGCTATTAAATAACTCATCCTTTCCTCCATTAGTGGATACACCACCTTTGCCGTATGTTAATTTTGCAAATATGCTGACATCTATTTCTGGAATCTTTATTGTGTTCCACTGATTTTTTTTAAATCATTATGTTCCACTGATCTTTTCGTATATTGATTTGATCACAGTGACTTTACATTCTAATGTATCTTGTTCTATTTTACAGTATGTCCTAATAACTAGTGAGGCAAATTCCCCTCAGTGTTCTTGTTATTCATACCTCTCACAACTATTCTTGAGCATTTATCCTTCCATTCATTGACATCTTTTCCTCAATTCCCAGCCCATGTCCCTAAAACAAAACAAAATAAACAAAAAAAACCCAACCCACCAAATACCATTGGAATTCTGATCAGAATATTAAATTTATAAATTTTAAAAAGTGACATTTTTATACATTAATTTTCTTATTCAAGAACATAGTATATTTTTCCCTTTATTCAGATCTTCATTTGTATTCTTCAAGAAGATTTTATAGTTATATTCATGCAATTCTTGAGTCTTTTCTGTTGAATTTTTTTTTTTTTAAAGATTTTATTTATTTATTTGAGAGAGAAAGAATGAGAGACAGAGAGCATGAGAGGGAGGAGGGTCAGAGGGAGAAGCAGACTCCCCGCCGAGCAGGGAGCCCGATGCGGGACTTGATCCCGGGACTCCAGGATCATGACCTGAGCCGAAGGCAGTCGCTTAACCAACTGAGCCACCCAGGCGCCCCTTTTCTGTTGAATTTTTAAACCTTAAAAGTTTTTGTTACTTTTATGAAATTATCTCCTAATTTCCATTTATAGGTGCTTATTGTAATTTTAGAATATTTATCTTATTTCAGGCATCTTAACAAATGATATTACTTTCTCTACTAAATTTTTTTCAAAGTTGCTTAGGAATCTGTTTAGACCAAACTGTGTCGGCCTGAGGAGGCAACAGAATAATAGATAAGAAGCTTATTTGGGCCTGATTATGTTGTGTACTACACTGTACCAATTATTTTATGAGTGTTAAGCCCCAAGATGAATGGCTTCTACCTGGCCCACGTCTGGTGGCTTCTACCCTAGTGCAGATGCAGCCATGGGCTTGTTGGCTCCAGGCTTGTGAATAAAACTGAACCTGGTGGGGGACGATTAATGCTTCCAAATGGTCTTAGGTGTTCTTCCACTCTGATGCCACCACCTGCAGCTGTACACCTGTTGGAAAGGGTGTGGATGGACAGGAAGCTTGCAGCAATGTGGGAGGATGCTCTTTCTGCTGCTCTGTATCCTGGCTTCAGGAACCTTGATTGAATTTCCCAAACTGTTGCTGGTCTCTGTTAACGCATGCTTGCTCTAATACTTGACAATAGATAGTTGTACTAAATCACATGAGGTTTTCTTAAATACTGCTTTTTCATTACTTATGTCCCTCTTATCTCATTTGGTACATTTAATCTTAAATTCCTCATGGTCTGATTATAATATTGCCACTCCTACTGTCTTTCCTTTTTTATTTGCCTAGCATCTCTGTACCTAATACTTTATTTCCAACCATTCCTTACAAGTTTGCTAAACATTTGTTACATGTGATTTTATCCAATTCCTAAGGAAGTCTTGTCATTTTGTGCCCTGACTTAATTTTGAATCCATTCATTTCTCTCCACCTCCACCTTTGCTACCCTAACCCAAGCCATCACTATCACTCACGTGGACCCCCGCAATGCAGTAGCCTCTCCACCTGTCCACCCTGTCCCCCTGGCCACCACCCTCCCTTCCACAAATGTCTTTTGCACACTGCAGGCACAATGCCCTCTTCAAAATGCAAATCAGATGGCATCTCACCCACTATCTCCACTTCCCCACTTCTTCTTGTTTTTCGGTGACTTCCTGCTGGTCTTAGCACAAATGCAAAACTCCTTAGCAGGGCCCTGCATGTTTGAGGCCCCAGCTACCTCTGCAGCCTTTTTGTGCCCACACCGCCCTTTCTCTCACTCTGTGCTGCAGACACATGACACTCCTTTGGGCTCTTGTCTGTTCCATATTCACTCCTACCCAGGGCATTCCTTCTGTCTGGGAGCCCTTCCCTCCCTCTTCTCTTGTGCTAATTAAAGCCCCAGTTCATCTCTGCAAATCTCTGCTCCAGAATTGCGCCTTCAGGGAAGTCTCTCCTGACCTCCCTGACTCCATCAGATTTCCACACTGCTCCCTCATTGCACTGGGCCTCTCTCCCCAGCGGCCATGTTGTAATTCCCTGTGTGGTTATTCAGGGAGGCCTGTTGGCCCCCAGTAGACTCTGTCTGAGTGCCATGAGGACAGGGGTATACCTGCTTTGGTTCACCTTATAGCCCCTGCTTGGAGCATATTGCCCAGCAAAGAGTAGGCATTCCACAAGGACTTGGACAGGTACATGAATGATCAGCAGTCACAGTGAACTCTTGCCAGCACACAGAAGGCTGAAGATCCTGGGCCAGCGGCTGCCTGTACACAGCCTGCTGGTGCTTCCCTCCCAGCACCAACATGCCTGCCTTCCCCGGGCCAGGCAGCTGAGTGGGTTGCTGAGTCCTGGGTGTGTTTGAGCCTGTAGACTCTGGGACCCTGAGGAAGAGAATCGGTGCAGGGCTTTCTCCTTGGTGGGCTGGGGGAGAGCCTGGAGACCAGCATTGGCGAGTTCTCCAGACAAGGGCTGGAAAGACAT
>NW_023270451.1:40032435-40162947 GCF_011800145.1 Mirounga leonina | reverse complement strand
ATGTCTTTCCAGCCCTTGTCTGGAGAACTCGCCAATGCTGGTCTCCAGGCTCTCCCCCAGCCCACCAAGGAGAAAGCCCTGCACCGATTCTCTTCCTCAGGGTCCCAGAGTCTACAGGCTCAAACACACCCAGGACTCAGCAACCCACTCAGCTGCCTGGCCCGGGGAAGGCAGGCATGTTGGTGCTGGGAGGGAAGCACCAGCAGGCTGTGTACAGGCAGCCGCTGGCCCAGGATCTTCAGCCTTCTGTGTGCTGGCAAGAGTTCACTGTGACTGCTGATCATTCATGTACCTGTCCAAGTCCTTGTGGAATGCCTACTCTTTGCTGGGCAATATGCTCCAAGCAGGGGCTATAAGGTGAACCAAAGCAGGTATACCCCTGTCCTCATGGCACTCAGACAGAGTCTACTGGGGGCCAACAGGCCTCCCTGAATAACCACACAGGGAATTACAACATGGCCGCTGGGGAGAGAGGCCCAGTGCAATGAGGGAGCAGTGTGGAAATCTGATGGAGTCAGGGAGGTCAGGAGAGACTTCCCTGAAGGCGCAATTCTGGAGCAGAGATTTGCAGAGATGAACTGGGGCTTTAATTAGCACAAGAGAAGAGGGAGGGAAGGGCTCCCAGACAGAAGGAATGCCCTGGGTAGGAGTGAATATGGAACAGACAAGAGCCCAAAGGAGTGTCATGTGTCTGCAGCACAGAGTGAGAGAAAGGGCGGTGTGGGCACAAAAAGGCTGCAGAGGTAGCTGGGGCCTCAAACATGCAGGGCCCTGCTAAGGAGTTTTGCATTTGTGCTAAGACCAGCAGGAAGTCACCGAAAAACAAGAAGAAGTGGGGAAGTGGAGATAGTGGGTGAGATGCCATCTGATTTGCATTTTGAAGAGGGCATTGTGCCTGCAGTGTGCAAAAGACATTTGTGGAAGGGAGGGTGGTGGCCAGGGGGACAGGGTGGACAGGTGGAGAGGCTACTGCATTGTGGGGGTCCACGTGAGTGATAGTGATGGCTTGGGTTAGGGTAGCAAAGGTGGAGGTGGAGAGAAATGAATGGATTCAAAATTAAGTAAGGGTACAAAATTGATAGGGTTTGGTTATAAATTGGACAAAATCATAGCTAACAGTTGTGGAATATTGTTGTTTTAATGTGTCAGGCAGCATTCTAGACACTTTGCATATATTACCTTATTTAGTGCACACTGCAGCCCTACGTGGTAGATTCTGTTACAAGACCAATTACATAGGAGTGGAGATAGAAGCACAGAGAGCTGAAGTCATTTGCCCAGACTGGGAAGCGGTTTCCTCTTTTCCAGTTGAAATGGACATAGGGACAAGGGGAGAGGATGAGGGAGAAAGGGGTGATATGGGTAACTCCTGGGTTCTGGCTTGTGCAACTGGATGGAACATGGAGCCATTCACTGGGCTTAAGAGCCTCAAAAGAGGGCCAGGTTTGGGGAAGGAATTTAATTTTAGTTTAGTTTTGAACATGATAAATTTAAGATACTTCTAGTCGTCTAAGATGTCAAGGAACCATCTAAATATACAGGTCTGGACTCAAAGGAGATTTCCAGACTTTGGATATAAATATGTTAGTTGTTGGCATAGTTGATATACGGGCACTAGTGAGGTCAGGGGACTAGAGTATAGAGGAAGAAGAGAAGAGTGTTTAGGATAGAGTCTTGAGGATTTCTAATATTTAATGGCCACTGAAGAAGATGAGCCTGAGAAGAAGACAAGCAAGAAGTAACCCAAATAGTTAGGGGAAAACCAGGAGATTGATCCATCTTGGAAATCAAGGGGGAAAGAACTTAAAAAAGAGGAAGTAGCTAATAGTGTTGAAGGCTGCTAAGAGGTGAATTAGGATGAATATGAATAAATGGAGAACTCTGGACATGTGGGAAGTAGAGGGGAAGGTAGTAGGCAGCAGAGGGCTGACAAAGAGACCAGTTAGGAGATTGTGCATGTGGCTTAGGTATTGACGATGGGGGTTTGGATGAGATGGTGATTGAATCAATGGAAAGGATGGATTTGCAAGAGATGTATTCTGAGGTAGAACAGGCAAAACTTGCCAATGGTTTGGAAGCAAGAATGGTTTCCAGGTTTCAAGCTTAGTGCATCTGGGTGAATGGTGTTGCCATTTACAATAATGGGAAAAGACATGAGGAGGAATATATTTGAGGGTAGAAACCAAGCTCTGTTTAGGCCATGCCAACTTTGAGATCTCTATGGGATATTCAGTGGTTATATGAGGTTAAGTAGTTCAGGGCACAGAAAAGAGTCACGGTAAGAGATATAGGTTCTGGAATACTGACCATCAAAATAGCATTTAAAACTCTCGGCTGCAATATATCAGCCCCAGAGAAAACAAACATGGCCACCTATCGAAAATAAGTAGTGTAGGAGTTCAGAGTCACGATAGTTTGTCAAGAAGGCGGGAGACTAAGTTGATGAGGGCCCCATAAGGGACTTTATGGTTTCAACAAAGCAAACATGTCCCTTCCATGGTACCTGTACACAGAGCTCTGTGATTTTCTCTCACCGGGCTCAGCAGTCTGAGTATGGGAGCTAAGCTAGAGACCATAGTCTTTTAGGCTCCGATATTTTCCCTGGCTCTTACATTTGTTTCCTTGATTTCCCATACCCCAAATTGCAGGTTTGGATCCTGCAGGGAACTAACTGAGTGGGAAGAACCAGGTGAATGTCTACCTGACCTGCCGCATTGCTGGAGGCTCATGTCTTCCCTCAGGGAGGTTGCACAGGTATGAGTCAAGCCTGGGCTCATGGTGCCCATTTGGATACCTACCACCTCAGTTGATTTCCCCAACCGCACCACCCATTCCTGTTTTTTTCTCCCAGTAGTCACTTTTCCATGCACATCGCCAGGGTCCTAACTCAAGAATTAATGATTCATGGTCAGGCCTGCCTAAGTTATGACTTTCGTTCCCTCTCCCATAGACTGTGGCAAGAGTCTTCATAACTGGTTTTCTTACTGCTGGTTCCTTCCCTCTCCAATTTGTCTTTTGGTTGCCAGATTCATCTTTTTGAAACAAAGCTCTAATCTAGCCTCAGCCCAAATACCTCTAATAGCTCCCTATTTATAGAACAGTGATTTTCAGACTCTGCACAGCAGTGCCTTAGGGGTTCGCAGAAGGGAGTGAGTGTGTGGGTTGGGATGTCTGTTCCCCCTTTGTCCTACCTGACTGGCTCTGTGTCTACACCTATTTTACATACCAGCCTCTGGTGTGTCATTACAAGCTTCATGGAATTGGAATTCATTATTTTCTAGAGAACAGAGCAACCAGAAAGCAAGGCCCTTCAAAATCTAAGTTTCAGGCCATCTTTTCTCCTGTTCTCTTTTCTGTATTTCCTTTCTCTGGTTAAAAAGAGCTCTTTTTCTTTTTTCTTTTCTTTTCTTCCTTCTTTTTTTTTTTTGGCATTTCAGTCTATTTTGTTGCTTTAAAAATTAATTCTTTTGACTTATAAAAATAGGTTCTGGAATCAGACTGGCACGTGTTGAAATATTTGGACTTATCATGTACTAGCTATGTGAAGCTGGACAAGTTATATCTCTATGCCTCAGTTTTCTTCCTGATCTGTGAAAGGGAAGTAAAATTAGTGCTTCCCCCAATAGGACTGTTTAAAGGGTTAAGTCAGACACCGTATATAAAGTGATTAGCACAGTCCCAGTTTGTAGTAAACAAAAAATTACTGCTATCAATATTATTATGCAAAATATTATCTTCATTTATTTGAATTGTCCAAGTGTATCAATAAAATAAAAAGCAACCATAATTTTGCTCAATAGTAAATTCCAGTGAAAGTCTGCTTTAGATTTGAATCTAAACTTGGCTTATGTCATCGATGTTACCCAGCTGAGTTCAATTTTCTTTTCATGGCAAGAAGCACTGAAAACATTGACTTATATAATGAGGTTAAAGAGCAAACTTAAAATGAGCCATTCTTAATAACTTTCTGAATTTGCTCATGCTATGTCCTTCACTTAAACTTCCCTTCTGTCCCTCAAATGTCCAAATTCTACCCATCTTCTAAGCGTCAAATGGTCCCTTCTTCATCAACTGTTCCTTGATTTCCCTCAGATGGAATCACCTCTCCTTCTTATAGAGTCCGAGGGTACTTGGTCTGGCTCACTCTTTCTGTGTTTAATTCTTACCTTGTGGTGGTATTTCTTCGCAATGTGTAGGAATGCACTCCTTCAACTTGGAATACCAATAAATTCACAACAAATACTTGTTAAGCACCTATCACGGGCTAAACACAATTCTAGGTGCTGGTGGAACAGCAGAAAACAAAACAAAGCCCCTGTCTTTGTAGAACTCACATTCCAATAGAGGAAAGAGGGGGAAAACTGGTAAATATGTAAAGTCAGATAGTAATTATTTCCACGGATAAAAGCAAAGGAGGATAGGAAGACTAAGAGAGCTGGGAGGAATGAGTGCTATAAGGCCATGAGGGAAGACCTCATGGAGAAGACTGTTTTGGGCACAGGGATCATCAGTGAGTGTGAAGGTCCTAAGGTGAGAGCATGTTTGAGGAACAGCAGAGGCTGGCTTGCCTGATGCTGAGTGAGCAGGGTAAGGTTGACAAGAAATAAGGTCACAGAAAGAAAGGTATAAGAGAGATCACAGAGACCAGTAAAAGAATTTTGACTTTCACTCTTTTATTTATCCAATTAATTGATTGAGCACCCACATGTTTATATTAGCAGCAAGCCTATTATCTCACCTTTGAGGCCTGTTTTCCACTTCAAATTGTTCAACAACTGAGGACTTACTTAGTTTGAAGAGGTTAGTCCTGCTTGCAAGTGCCTAGAGAAAGGTCACTTTCGTCAGTCCATTATCACTGTTGCTTTGGTTTTCCCACATGGGATCCTCATGGGAGCAGCCTGATGGATGCTTTCCCACTGTTGTGGCCATGCTGTGGTTGGTCTGTGGGCCCAGACCCCAGTAGGGCCCTAAGTTTGAACTAAAAGATCACAGATCTCGGGGCGCCTGGGTGGCTCAGTCGTTAAGCATCTGCCTTCGGCTCAGGTCATGATCTCAGGGTCCTGGGATCGAGCCCTGCATCGGGCTCCTTGCTCCGCAGGAAGCCTGCTTCTCTCTCTCCCACTCCCCCTGCTTGTGTTCCCTCTCTCACTGCCTCTCTCTGTCAAATAAATAAATAAAATCTTTAAAAAAAAAAAAAAAGATCACAGATCTCATATGTCGCAAACACATGCTCAGCCATTGTTAGTAAAGCTCAACCACCTTGCCAAGGAGCTGGGCTTGGAGTAGCCACGTGCCATGACTACAGACTGGACTGGCCCCTGCCCTATGACACTAATCCCTAGACCCTGGCATAAATTCAGCAGACCTTGCATCTAGTGCAGTAGCACCGTTCATATTTATGAGTCAAATAAAACTATATAGGTTCAGCACAAATGCACAAAGTATGGATATTGAGGCTCATCTCAGTGTGACTTCTCTCAACACAGAGGGGGAGGGTGGCGTACTATTTAGTTTCCACTTCATCAGGCATCACAGATTTATTTTTCCTGTGTAAGAGAGGCTTACTGATAGGTAGAATCTGTCTGATTTACCTGAGTGAACTCCACAGCACCCATTTCAATAAATGACACTTAGAAAACATTTGTGGAATGAAATCTGATACATTTGAAATGATCAAATCAATCTTTCATTTGTTGTGAAGTGTTTTAAAATGGATGACCAGTGAGAAAATAATTTTCCCATTCCCCTCCAAGCAGCTAATATTTGTGGACTAAAGCATACAATGGTGTTTTCAAATTTTATTCAAACAGACTCTGCTGTTCCAGATGCTCTTGCATTTTTGCTACTTGGTCAAGAGACAGCCTTGCAAGTGGGCCAGAAGGCAAGGAAAGGAGGAAGGATCCAAAAGGAGGTACCACATTTGTATTTTGTGAGAGTGGAAGAGAGGAGAGCGAGCCCAGCAGGGCAGGAGAGCCCACTCCCCCAAAATGGCTCCTTCCAAGAACCTGAACACAAACACAGGGCAGGGGCGGCATAGGGACTGGGAAAGCCATCAACATCTTCTGGGGTCTTAGTTGAGCTATTTCACATCTTGAATTCAATTGGCTAGCAAAGTTAAAGACAGCTGTTCCCTTTCTACCTTGCTCCAGAGAATCAGGCAAACTGGCCTCTGAAGACTCACAGTGGGACAGATCACAGAGAAAACATTTCCACAGCACCCTTGGGACTGCCATCATTACTTCTGAGAGCCCTGAAGACCTGGATTTAAATCTACTGTGTCATTTTCTCTTTAAGCTGTCCCCTGGCGCTCCATTAATTAGCAAGTCTCTTATTTAAACCCACTCTCTCTTCCTCCTGCTTGTGATCCTGCAGTGAAGTCATAATGCTGAATAGGGTGCCTCCTAGCAGTTTCCATGACAACCAGCTAGAATCACCCAGGTAAAAGTTTGTGCCTTCACTATAGGCTCCTAGAAGAGAAGGAGGATAATGAGAGAGACAAGCTCTTATTCAAATACAAATACCTTCAACAATAGCTCCACAAATTACTCTGTGAAATAAATTGATTCGCATAGCTGCTTTTTGAGTTAGATCTGACACAGTTTCCTCCCCTACCCTCTCCCTGGCTCATGTTTCCATAAATCATTTAAAGGAGTATTTTCTATTTATCTCTTCATATTAAATCTCATTGTAGATGTCTGCTTCTGGTAAAGAAATCAGAATTATGACATGCTAATCTTCTTGACATTCTACTCAATTTAAAATTAATCTCCTTTCATAATTTGTAATATCTTTTCACTGTAAACGCCCTCCTTCCTCCAAGCATACCCACCAAACACCAAACACATACACAAGCAGCTTAAAGAATGGCCCAGAGAGGCTACAGTGAAACCCCTGCTTCTTTCTTTGATCACAGCAAAAGGCAGTAGTCAAACAGGGGTTACACCGAGGCCCATGCATGTAATTCTACCTAACTTCCAAATTAGGGCCAGCCTGGAATCTGATGATGGTGCTTGTCATCCCAGACTACTGCAAGGAAGCTTCCCTTGTGCCAATTTCTGAAGTGCTGCTGAAGTCATAGAGACCACGACACAGACTATAACACAGATGAGTGACTGTGTGCACTCCACCCTGTACCCATCTTCCTCACCCTCAGCAATTGTGCCAACTAACGTGGGGCTTTCTGGGAAGAGGACACCTGCTAGGAAAAACACATCAACACTGCCCAGTCACTCCATATGACACTCAGATTGCTACCTCCTTCAGCTGAGTCATTGTGTGAGAAGCTCTCTTTGTACCGGTATTTAGGATATTTCTTGGACGTCAGCACAAACCTGTCCATGAAAATCCTAGGTGGCAATGCACAGAACCCTATACTCACTACCTTCTTTAACATCTTCTTCTTCAGCCCACTCCTCTCTCTTGACACCATTTCTAGGTGGCTATATATGAGTAACAAGGAGACAGTTGCAAGGATAGGACAATGGCTATGTCACAGTAATAAATGTAACATTCACCCAGGCAGAAATACATCAGATGTGGTTAAGATCACCTTTGGCGTCCACTGACATGTTGGGAATCGTTATTGGATGTTCAGGAGCAGAGTTTCAGAATATAGCATAAGTGGCTTCTACTCAGTCTTGCTGTAAGTACTTGCTGACTCCTGAAGTAATGTGATGTACGGCCTTAATATACATGCATCCATGGCTGACTTCTCATTAGGTACAATATGCGCAGTGCCAAGAGTCCATGGTACTTTTAGGGATGCATGAAAATGTTTTCATTTCGGGCGCCTGGGTGGCTCAGTTGGTTAAGCGACTGCCTTCAGCTCAGGTCATGATCCTGGAGTCCCGGGATCGAGTCCCGCATCGGGCTCCCTGCTCGGCAGGGAGTCTGCTTCTCCCTCTGCCCTCTTCCCTCTCGTGCTCTCTGTCTCTCATTCTCTCTCTCTCAAATAAATAAATAAAATCTTTAAAAAAAGAGAAAAAAAAGAAAATGTTTTCATTTCTTTTAAAGTCAAAAGGAAAAATAAACATAATTCAGCTGAGATTATATTCATCTTTAAACCCATGTAATCATGAATATCATTTTTAGATATTTTTTAATGAAATAAGGGGCCTACAAAGGCAAAAGTAGCTAGGGCCCACAAAAGTTGTAATGCAGCCCCTGAGTCTGTCACTTTCGTAAGCCCCTTTGAATCACACACATGAAGATGATGGCCTAAGACACTAATGACACAGCCTAACACAGTAGTTTATAGAACCAGCAGTCGGGGTTGAGTATGAAGCATTTGTCCTTCTAATTGTGTGTGTGTGTGTGTGTGTACATGCATGCATGTCCATGTCATTTGATGAAGGTCTTCAAAAAAGCCACATTCCCGTATCACTGCCCTTAGTCAAGTAGCTTTCTTCTAAAACCTTTCTGAAAATTTAAGAATTGTCCCTTATTCCTTCAGAGACTCAGGAAACTAAGTTGGTCATTTCTCATTATGAAACAGCTCATGTTCCCAGCTCCTTGGAAAGGCTGGAACAACGATTCTGAAAGCTGGCTATTTTAGCTAAGAACGTTAATCATGCTGATTCTGCTGTCAACTGAGGTTATACCATCTGATCTTCCATTTCCCTTGTCATAATCATTTATGCTTTACCCCTTGACATGACACGTAAGTCCTTTTTATTATATTACATATTAAATACACCAAAACACACTAAAAACTCTTCATTACCCAGTAAAATACAAAGTGGGTCCATCTTGATCTCCTCTTAAAAGCATCTAGTTACTGAAATGCCCAAAGGCCCTGCTTAAGGTATACATGCTGAGAAATGAAGAGGCATATAATATAGCCTTCACTCCATGAAGGCTAAAATAAGTCTTCAAGAAATTAAAAGGACTCCATTTTTTTTGCAGAGGGAAGGTTCTGGGAGGTTGGGTCCATTCAGTATACAAAAGAAAGGAAGGAAGAAAGGAAAATGACTTCACTGAAAAGTTCCTCCAGCCAGGTCCTATGTTGGTTTCTTTACCAGATTATTCTTCTCTAAATCTCATGATCTACCTGTTATCTTTATTTTACAGGTGCAGAAACCATCTTTCAAAAAATGAAGTAACTTGCCCTAAGTCACACTGCTATTACTTGGTAGAAACAGGATTTAGATTTTGTTTTTGTGATATCAGGGTCCATATTCCTCTCGCCACACCATGGATCAGCAAACTTTGGGCGGTATAACAAGTACTCAACATTGCTGTTTTGGCATGAAAACAGCCACAGACACTATGTAAGCAAACAGGCATGGTAGTGAACTTGTCAAACTTTACATACAAAAATAGGCAGTAGCTGAATGTGGCCCAACAGCTATAGTTTGCCAACCTCTGCTTTACACTGCGGGTCTCAACTCTGGCTGCCATTGGAATCACTGGGAAGCTTTAAAAACCCTTGATGTGCAAGACTCCTCACATGTCAATTAAATGAGAATCATTTTTAAAGCAACCTTTCCAGGTGATTCTGACAAGCAGCCACAGTTGAGACTCCCTGCTTTACAGCTTGATAAAGAATAAAGGCAGCCAAGTTAGAGACAACTAACCATCTATCCAAATCTAGTTTCTCTTTCAGGAGCCAACCAAAATCCCCCCCCCCCCCCCCCAATCATACCTTCCTTATTTTGATCAGAAAAATTGAGCCTTCCTTTATCTAAATTCCTACAAGACCATGGTGCAGAATTAGTCCCATTGCAACAAAGTTTGTGTCACTGTCCAAGTGGTTACTCAAATCTCTACTATTACTTGAAGTTCCCTGTGAGTCATCCCTGTCATCTCAAACAGCCTGTAAGCTGTGGGCTTATGGCTTTACTCACAATACCTAGCACAGGACCAGCTACAAAGTAGGTGTTGGTAGGTGCAAAGAGCTTTCTTGCGGGGGAGAGAAATGAACATGCTGGGGGTTTGAAAATAGATTTGATTTGAATATAGTAAAGTTCAGTAGTTTTCCTTATCTTTCCCTTTTCCCCTACTCTGCTCCATCTTAGTTAATATCAAAGATCTTGGCATTGAGCTTGACTTTTTTCCCTTCTCTTATTCCCACATTGAAATCAGATAGCATAGACAAGAAGTTCTATTTTTAACATATTTACAAAATCTGGTCATTACTTACCACCTACACTGATACTATCCTGGTTCAAGTCACCATCTCTCACTTAGATTATTGCCAAATTCTCTTAACTGGCCTGCCTGCTTCTGCCCTGGCCCCCTACTCTGCCTGTTCTCAACACAGCATCCAGAGCATTCCTGTTCAAAAAGTTTAACTCTGCTTAAAATGCTCCAGTGGCTTTTTATTTCCCTCAGAGTAAAAACCAGTCCTCTCAAGGCATGCCATTATTCTCTGACCTCACCTCCT
This sequence comes from Mirounga leonina, assembly GCF_011800145.1. Lineage (NCBI taxonomy): Eukaryota > Metazoa > Chordata > Mammalia > Carnivora > Phocidae > Mirounga > Mirounga leonina. Next base: position 40,152,563 of record NW_023270451.1, on the reverse strand, counting down.
AATATTCTCCCCATTGATCACTCAATCTCAGGTACTCTGGCCTCTGCGATATCTTGAGTAAGCCATAGATGTTCCTATCAGGGCCTTTGCACATGCTGTTTCCTTTTTGCCTGACCTCTAAACCCTTTAATATCTATATTGTCATCTCTCACTCACTTCAAGTCTTTGTTCAGAGTCACCCAGTGAAGACTTCATGACCATGCTAACACTGAATCCCCCTTTCTCCTCTGATAAACTCTATACCTCTCTCTTATCTTACTCTTTCTCTATTATCTCTCCATAATGCTTTTCACCTTCTGCCTTACTATATAATTTACTTATTTTCTTTCTTTATTGACTCTCTCTCCTAACTAGAATATAAGCTGCATGAAGGCAGGATCTTTGCCTGTTTTGTTTTCCTGTATCTCTAGTGCCTAGAAAAATGCCTGGTACATAGTAAAGAACATTTATCATTGAGTAAAGGACATGCTATCAGCCTGATAGGCAGTTTCCTGAGAACACATATTTTGGTGTGATGGGCATCTGTGATTTTGGTCCATCAGACACCATTCACCTCTCTTATGGTAATAGGAACTTTCTGATCTATAAGATACCATGTTATTTGAGTGGAGCAATTTCTCTCCCCCACCCCAGCTCCAAGAGTGGACACATGATCCTGGCCTTGGGTGCTTCTTGACTATAGTTACTGGACTTATTGGCTTAGCATTGAGCATGTCTAACCCAGGTCAATCCAAACACTGCTTGTGACTTCTTTGCTGAGAGATTGGGGAAGATTATTTTTCTGCTGAGGTTGCTAAGTTGATAGAATAAGGGTCTGGGGCTATTTCTCACCATATGGCAAGAGCTTATTCAAAAGATGGACAGAGAAATGAAGCTTGACATTATTGTTTGAACTCTGGACTCACACATTCCTAAAATGAAATGGGCTTTAGTGCTTCAGCTGTGTGACTAAATAAATTCCTGTCATTATTTAAGGTTGGGTTTCTGTCACTTGACACTAAAAGAGTCCTGAAAAGCAAATTTGATATGGAAAGACTCAATCCTATTGCTAAAAACATTTTTTGTTGTTGTTTACTTTTTTCAAAGACTGATGACCTTGAGAAAACTGAGGCAATACAATAAAAATCGAATAATTATGTAATTAATGAAAAGATTAAGGCTTCTTTTACTTGTTTGGTAGGGAATCGTGTCTCTAATGTTTTATAATTTACTAATGAACATATTTAGCATTATTAATTTTTTATTGAGCTTTAAACTGTAAGTTAAAGCATGATATAAGTCAGACTCTGGAGCTATGAATGAGGAAAGATATGAAGGGCCTCCTTATGCTAGGTTAATTGCAAAATAAATGACAGAAAGGGCTTTTACCTTAATGCATCATTCATCTTAGCATCTCCCTACATAGTGCCTGCCGCAGGGTTGATATTCAGGAAATTTTTACTGAGTAAATGAAAAACAATTGAATTATTAAGAAAGTATGTTATTCTTGACATTTTGTTGGGTCCTGAACTTCAATTAAAGCTTTTCCCTGAGAGAATGCTCACCTATGCACATAAAACACACACACACATACATACATACACACAGAGCTTGCATAAAATGTCTGGGTTTTGCAGTGTCCTTAAAGCACTTATAAATGTGCAGGGTATCCATGGATCCTAGGTTAAGAACTGCTTTGAAAATCCCACTGCAATATATGGCCCAGGCAGTATTTCCAACTAGAATTTTTGTATTGAAAAGGTGATAAACATGATTAAACATGGACTATTGAAGCAAGTTATTGGATTGGCAGTTCTGTAGCTAAGTGGCTTTGGAGTTAGAAGTAGACTGTTTTTGTCAATAAATAATGTACAACCTCAGGTACCTTAATCTTTTTGAACTTGCCTCAGTTTCCAAATATATAAGATGAAAATAATAATCCAATCTCCCTCATGTTTGTAGCAATGACTAAATTAAATATGCACAAAGAGCTATTAGCATAGTTCCTGCTATATAGTAAGCATTCAATAAATGCTAGCTGCCAAGGGTGTTAAACCATTTACAAAATATAATATTTTAAATAGAATGAACTCATTTTGTCTACTATAGCTCAGGTGGGAATGTTGCCTTCCAACAGAGAAGTAACTATGGGATCTTTCATAGCTTCTTTGGATTCTATCTTTGTGATATGAAGTTATATTTTCTATACATCATGAAAAGCTGATTTCTATCGCCTATGAGTAATAGTGGTAATCTCTCAATCACTGACATCTTTCTATAAGTAGGAACACTTGGACCAGCCAAGGGTTAAAAGTTAAAAGTTAGTTAAAAGTTGATCCAGCAGCTTTTTGGAAGACCCAGCCAGAATTGCCATCTACCCAATTCCTAGCCTTTCTCTTTAGTGACTATTGAAGATATTCATGTGCTGATAATAAAACTGATTATATTAATTGTTCAAACCACAAGGACTTCTTCATTATCTTGGGCAAATTTCCTAAACAAAAATGTGCTTTTATATCATTAAAGGAGTATTTAAAAATTTATGGAAAACACAATGAGGTAATTTCAACTTCTTCATCGCCAATTAAAAAGTGTCATTATTTATTTTCTCTGCTCTGCACTGATTCATTCAACAATATTTAGATAGGATCTGTTATATGCTGGTGCTGCTCCAGGTTCAGAAGGCCAATAAATACCCGCATCTGGGGTCAAGAGTGTTCTACTGGACTGTCTACTCCCTCCCTTCTATAACTCAGTGCCTGAAGATTTTGTTATGGGAGTGTTACTGATAGTAAAAAAGAATGTCCCTGGGTCAAGCCTGAGCCCTGCAGCTGTGTGAAGACAGACCACTCTTCATTCTCTCCATCTTAAGTGGTCTTGCTCTGAATCCAGGCTCTCAAACTCAAACACCTTCAGGAGCCACAGAGAGAGCCTAAATGTGAAGGTGGCTCAGCTTAGGAAAGCAGGAGGGTTAGAGTCTCCTGTAGAGACATTCAGATCCTGCTTTTTAAAACACACTGCTTGCCAAAGCAAACTCATCTCTCAGCCACTAGTTTCTAACCACTGCTGTTAATGAAACCCCAAAGGATGAGGGATTAAATCAGGTGTCAGCAAACCTTTTCTGTCAAGGGCCAGACCATAAATATTTTCAGCTTTGCAGACCATATAGTCTCTGTCACAAGTAGTCAACTCTGCCATTATATTGTGAAAGCAGCCATAGACATACATAAACAAATGAGCATGGCTGGGTTCCAACAGGAGTTACCCTGCTGGCCCTAGTTTGCGAACACAAGCTAAATCATACCTAACTACCTCCTTTCTCAGAGAATAGAGGAAGCGGGTCATTGTCATCGTCATATCCCTAGAACCAAGCAGTACAGAGCATATGGTATATGCTCAGGGAATGTTGGCTGATGCAACAAATTCAGGAGAAGTTGTATTCTTGATGATCAAGCTGGTATTCAGAGCTTAAACCTCTTCTCCCAGAAAAGGCTGAAGATCAAAGTCTCTAACTTGGAGGCATTCTTTTCTCTGTCCAGGGATGGACTAGATAAGCCCTGAAGTTCCTTCTAAGCTAAAACAAACAAACAAACAAACAAACAAAAAGTTGAAGAAAACTCAGGACTCAGAAAATAAAGTCTCTTGAATGTTTCCTCTATCTTAGCTCCCAAGTGCAAACTTACGCAGATTAGAAGACTCCAAGTATCCAACTACGTTTCGCACAACATAGAAGACAGTTCTTTCAGACTTGGAATGACCTGTCCAAGGCTGGAACCTGATTTGCCTCCTGCTGACGCCATCATCAAGCCACCTGGCTAAAAAGTGCTGCACTGTTCTCAGTGCAACTGTTTAAACATCCTAACCTGTGAGCTGCTCTCCAAGTAGAATGTAAAAGGATTCCCTGAGCAAACTACCCACCACTGCTTCTGCCTTCTATCAAATAAAATGAGAAGCTGCTCCACCAACCAGCTGAGTTCCTGAAGCCAAATATCAACAGCACAGCTTGAGCATGGCTTGTTTAGAGAGTTTAGATTTGTTCAGAATAAAGAGAACATATCTCATCATTTCCTTTTTAGGGAGGAAAACGAGGGGAGAGCAAAGCCAAATGGAAAAGCCCCACAATCCTCTGGTTACAAAAGCCAAATTGCCCAAAGGTCATTTATACCAAGTGTCATTATAAATAAAGGAGTCTGGGTCTGTTTTAGAAAGACTTTAAAAGCAGAGGAGATAGCCTAAATGCTTTTTGCATTTTGTGCCTCCTTTTTATTTCCCTATATGTAGCACTCATGAAAAAAGATCTCTTTTAAACAGGAGCAGCTCAGCTTGCTTGCTTGTCCAAGGTCTCTTCAAAACCTATGTAAGGAACAGGAACAGAATTCGAGAGGGAATTTGGGATTTGAAAATACACTATTTTCATCCAATCCATTCCCTGGGTTTTATAGTCACTGGGTCAAAGGGCTAGGTGAGGATCTTCCTATTTCATAGGTAGACTGTTCCAGAAGGAATATGTTAGAACACAAATGCTTCAGTCATACACCTGGCCTCAAGCTAGCTCTGCACCCACAGCCCCAGCTTGGTTGAAGCCAGGCCTTTCCCAAGAGCTTTGTCAAGGGCCCTTTGGGGGAAAGGGTCTGGTGGTCTGGGTTTTGTTTTGTTTCGCTTTTAAGTAAAACAAACATGTTATATTTCCAAAAAAAGTAATAACCTTTTTTTAAAGATTTTATTTATTTATTTGTCAGAGAGAGAGAGCACAAGCAGGGGGAGCGGCAGGCAGAGGGAAAAGCAGGCAGAGGGGGAAGCAGGCTCCCCCCTGAGCAAGGAGCCCAGTGCGATGCGGGATCATGACCTGAGCAGAAGGCAAACGCTTAACTGACTGAGCCACCCAGGTGTCCCAAGAGTAATAACTTTTTTTAAAAAGTATAACTTATTTGCTCTATGCCTCGGTTTCCTCATCTGTAAAATGGATGTAATAATAAAACACACCTCACAGAGTTAGTGTCTGGATTAAGTGACAATACCAATTCAGCATTAACAGAGCCTGGCATGGGAAGTAATTGCTCCGTAAATGTTGGCCATAATCCTTTGGCTGGAGTTCTATTGGTGAATAAGATGCATAAGAGTATCAGGAGATTTTTGTTAATTTACATCTTGCTCTCCCACTTCTAGGGACAAAGATTTTTGAAGTTTGATATTTTAATCCATGAATACATACAAAATTAATTTTGCTTTTTGCTGAACCAATAAGGAAAGTCAGAAAAAGCAAATTTATATTCTCTTTCAAATTCCCATGATGCTACCAGGGTCAGAAATGTTATGTTTCAACAAGATGGCTTGGATAGAAGATGACAGTGTGATTAAAAACTTCCACTAGAAAAATTACCCTATAACTCCAGGTCCCTAAAGCACAAGCAGGATAAGCCAGGTGGTGACTGCCTTCTAACAAATATAATGACACAATTGTTTACTTGGTGCAATTTTAATTCAGCCTTAAAGCTCTTTATAGTCAATTTTGATAACTGGTCCCCTTTAATGGAAGATTAAGTGCCTTGAGGCAAAGAAAAAAAAAGAAATTTGTTTTGACTTTATGGGATCAATAAGTTCTGGAAGCCACTAAACCACAGTGGCCCTGAGTATACTTAAAAATATAGTTTTAGATTTCAGTACAAAGTCTATTGCCACAGCTTAAAATGTACGAAAGCAGTTAATATTAGCACGTGAAAAATCACAAGTGTGATTTTATCCTTTGTTTGGTTTCAATCTGCATCTAAATGCAGATTTAAAATGCTTTGCTGAAACTTTGGTCATTTAATTGTACCATTTCTATTAAAAGCTCTTGAATATGAGTACTCAATTCTGTAAATTACTAAACCTAAGTGCTTGCATCATGCAGCCAAAGACCACATTAAGTCCAGTTTTTCAGTAATGTGCATCTCTGTCTGGGAACATCACCTGTGCAGGAATCTGAAGCCTGGGTTACTATTTTATACATTGATAGTTGGCTCAGGCCCTGACCCAAAGGGATTTCTGAATTAAAAATAGTATTCTCTTCCTACGGTGATGAGTATGCTGTAAGACCAGCAATCTCTACCCTCCTTTTGGGATCAAGCATAATGACAAGGTCTGTGAACCTCCTAGAAATTAGATAATTAGGTTCACAATCTCACAGGCTCAAGGATTCTACAGTTGCCCACATCTCTTTCAGAGAAGTTTACCAAGTGCATTAGATAAGCACATCTATATGGCACTGAGTGTCACACTCTTCAGTACATCCCTGGTTGTATTATTGCAGTTCCCTGTTATGGAAGACAAGCCCACAAACTCTCCTTTCTTAAGGTGAGTTCTCCTCCTGCCTAAGGGTTGCTAGCCAGGAGAGGCAAGAAAGGAATAATGACTTCTCCTTGGCATTTTTTATATGGTGGGGGGGAGGGGGGGGACTCTAAAATCCCAGCTTCCTTTTGACCTGCTCTCTTCTGAACCTTATAAGACACAGGGGCAATGATGCATAGTAGTGACAAAGAACAGATCTAGACACCCAATAATTCCCCAAGGCAGACAAGCAATTAACCTGTAACAGATCTAGATTATGAGGGACACTTTCTTGTTGCTAAAATGGGCAGCCCTGAATCCCCTTAAGATATCAGATTATAAGGCTAGTGACCTTATTTTGAGGAACTGTCCCCCTCTAAATGCCCTAACCTTCTGGCCTCAGGCTTCAGAAATCTACACACTCTCGACGGTTTTGTCTAAATGCGGTAATACCAAACAGCCATCCTATCCATGTGTAACTTAAACAAATTCTACTCTGGGGAATTGGATAAACAGGTGTTGGTGATCTTACCAAGACTGAGATGGTCTCCAACGTGGTTCTTTCCTAAACGGTTTTTAAGGGTAATAGTGACTACAAGCAAAGTTCACTTTAAGTTTTCTTTACAACAGAACTACTATATGAGATTCTTCTCTCCTGTATTTCCTCTGTAGCCAGTTTTCATGAACTGAGGCTAAGAAAATGTACTGACTGCTCACCTTATTCAAAGGACTTATTTATTTGCTTGGGCTTAAAAGTGCACAATTCTTACGAGTAGTGTTGGGAACAGAGAAACCAGATACTCCATATTAATGACTGTATAAGGTTTCCGGGTACAGATCTGGTTCTATCTTCAGGAGCACCTCCCATGAGAGTTAGGGAAATTCATAACTGGCAGGATAACTGTTGGCATTGATTGATGAACTCCTGGACGATGCAGCCTTGGTTTGTCTGGCATTTGTATCCATGCCTTGGCTGAAAGTTTAGAGGGCACATTGATTTAATTTGTGGATGACAGGAGTCTGGAAAGGATAGCAAATGCATTGGGTGATAGAATGAGAATCCAAAAAGATCATGACAAGCTGGAGAAATGGGATCAATCTAACAAGATGAATTTTAACAATAATAGATAGAAGATCCTGCACTTAGATACAACAAGCCAGGACTCACAGTACCTTCCAGGGAATTTATTGATACAAATCACCAAGTTTGGTATATATATATTTTTAAAGACTTTATTTATTTGACAGAGCGAGAGAGAGCACAAGTAGGCAGAGAGGCAGCCAGAGGGAGAAGCAGGCTCCCTGCCGAGCAGGGAGCCCAATGCAGGACTCGATCCCAGGACCCTTAACCAACTGAGCCACCCAGGTGCCCCAAGTTTGGGATATTTAAGTACAGGTACCTGGTGTGCATGTTGGCGGTTGGGGAGTGTACGGTTTAGCAATAGCAGGTATGCAGAAGACTTGAGGATTTGTGTTGAAAACTAATTTACGGAATATTATGTGGCTGCCAAAACTCAATGGAATCTTAGGTTGCTGAAACAGAAATAAAAACAACACTCAATTGGCCATGCAATGGTGGGAGTTGGGGCAGTGAGAAGGAGGAGTAGAAGGAGGAGGTCAAAATGTCTTTTTTTTTTTTTTTATGAAAGGTTTCTCCTTCATTTGGTGTAGTATGTCCTCCAGCAGGCTTCTGAGAATAAATTCAAGGAAATATTTGGATATTTGATTTCTGGAAAATATTGTTATTCTATCCTCATATTTAATTGGTATACCGAGTAGGAAATTTTAGGTTGGAAATATTCTCCTTTAGAATTTTGAAGGTATGCTAGCCATTATCTTCTGGCTTCCAATATTGCTGTTGAGAAGTCCAATAACATTCTACTTCTTGATCCTTTGTACAAAACCTGTGTTTTTCTTCTGGAACATTCTTCTCTTTGTTCCAAGAATTCAGAAATTTCACAATGGTATGTGCCTCATTCATTATGTTGGGCTCTCTGGTGGTTTGTTCAATATTGATACTTATATCCTTCAGTTCTGAGAAATTTTCTTTAATTATTTCTTTGGTGATTTCTTTCCTTCCATTTTCTCTTTCTAGAATTATTATTATCATTTTTATATTGGTTCTTTATGTGCCAGGCACTGTTCTAACCACTTAACAAGTATTAACTTTTTAAATCTTCATTGCAATCCTATTTTCCATGTCTTTAACTTTTTGCTCCATTTTGGGGGGAGATTCCACTTCTTCTTTGAGTTTGTAATTTCTGATGTTTCACTTTCTAAGAGCCTCCCCTTTTTTGTTATCTAAGTGGCCTTTTAAAAACAGTATCTTGATCTTATTTTGTAAATACAACATTGTTATCTGAGGATAGGTTTTTTTTTTAAACTTTCCTCTTTGCCTAGTCTCTGTTTCATACTAGTTGTTTTTGGTCTCTCTTTCATGTACAGGATTATTTTGGGCAACATTTAAGAATGAGATACTCAAATGCCTTTTCAAAGCTCTTTGCCCTTGAGCTTATCATTTGATATGGCAGGACTATTTCATTTGGGGATCAGTTGGTATCAGTACCTTTAGGTCTTTTCTTCAGGCTGATTACATTCCCTAGACAGAAAACTTCTAGTTGTTCAACTGGTTAGAATACATCTAGCTTCCAGACATTATTAGAGCCTAGTAGAGGAACAGAGCAATTTAGAATGTAACCTTTTACTTAATTCTCTAGTGTCCCTCAGTCTAAAGACCCTCTGATTTACCCACTCCAGAGAACAAACTTTGAGTCTTCACCCAGAGTGGGGGATTGGTAGTCATTTTAAGCTACATGAAGTTGGGGAGAGAATCCAGATGTTTAACTGCTTCTCAACCAGACACTAATACAATTCTACTCCTTTTAAGTTCCACCTGTCCTCTCACATCCAGGGGCACCTGATACCACCTGTTCCTGAGCCTCTAGACGCCGTGCAGTGTATACCAGACTGCACCCTGGCTTTCCTTCATCTTCTGAGGTCTGCCAAGCTTGATGTCATTTAACCACTTCATTGATATCACCTCTCTTATCCTTTGTCCTTATGGGCTTACACCTTTACAACAACCCATTTACTGTGATTTCAGTGGGTTTGGCAAGGACACACAGGTTAAATCTGTCTGTTTAACAAGAAGTTTGGCATAAAATTTTTGTTGCAGCATTTGTAGAGGTCAAAAACTAAATCTAGAGATATCGGAGGATAAAGGGGAAGCGGGAAGGTGCCTGGACGTGGGGAATCCTACACCGCCGGTGAGTGACAGCCTCGTGCGCTGCAGATGGGGCACAGACTCACAGACCGGTAGCATCGGGAAAGGACTTTAGGGCAGCCCCCGGGGTGGAAAACCAGACCAGCGGGGTCACACGCACGCAAACCGCAGCTCCCCCGAACAGAAACCGGAGTGATGGTCAGGCGCACGTGAACTGCAGCCTCCGAGATGGAAACCCGGTGTGCCGGGGTCGCGCCGGTGAACTGCAACCCCCGGGGGTGGAAACCCCAAGAGGTGGGGTTCGCACGTGTGAACTGGGAGCGGCTGGCGGTTTTAGAAGACAAAGGGCAGAGATGTGCCCCGACCTGGAGGCAGGACTGGGAGTGCTGCGGAGGGGCGCACAACCCAGGATGCTGCAGTTTATAGCAGCACGGACAGAAATGGAGACAGTGTGGCCTGGAGAGCTCACTGAAGAACAGACTGAGGTCTCCCTGCTTTGAGGCAGAGGGTTGGAAACAGTCTCTTCTGCTCTGACTCGCTGCCGCCGGGGGAAAGGCGCCAGAGAACAAAAGCCCCAAACACTGATTCCCACTGAGCCCATCCCCCCCACAGGGAGCAGGGCAACTCCGCCCAAACAGGGTTGCCTGAGTAACAGCACGGCAGGCCCCTCCCGCAGAAGACAGGCTGGGAAAACAAGAGGCCAGCAACCCTAAGGTCCCAAGAAAACAGGTGCATCTTGCTTGGGTTCTGGTCAATAATTTTGACTCTATACATTCCCTCAAACACCCATCAACAGAATGAGTAGGAGGAGGAGCCCCCAAAACAGAAAAGACTCAGAGATTATGATTTATGCTGCAGATTTACAAATGGATGCAGATATAACCAAGATGTCGGAGATGGAATTCAGGCTAGCAATTGTGAAGACAATGGCTAGAATGGAGAAATCAATTAATGGCAACATAGAGTCTCTAAGGGCAAAAATAAAAGGTGAATTGGCAGAACTTAAAAATGCTATCAATGAGATCCAATCCAATCTAGATAATCTAACAGCTAGGGTAACTGAGACAGAAGAGAGAATAAGCGACCTGGAAGACAGTATAATAGATAAAAGGGAAAAGAGGAGGCCAGAGAAAAACAACTCAGAATCCATGAAAATAGAATCAGAGAAATAAGTGACACCATGAGGCGTTCCAATGTCAGAATAATTGGAATCCCGGAGGGAGTGGAGAGAGAGAGAGGACTAGAAGATGTATTTGAGCAAATCGTAGCTGAGAACTTCCCTAATCTGGGGAATGAAACAAACATTTGAGTCCTAGAGGCAGAGAGGACCCCTCTTAAGATCAAGGAAAACAGGTCAACGCCCCGGCATGTAATAGTAAAACTTGCAAATCTTAGCACCAAGGAAACCATCTTAAGGGCAGTTAGGGGGAAGAGATTCCTTACGTACAGAGGGAGGAACATCAGAATAACGTCAGACCTATCCACAGAGACCTGGCAAGCCAGAAAGGCATGGCAAGACATATTTAGGGTACTAAATGAGAAGAACTTGCAGCCAAGAATACTTTATCCGGCAAGGCTTTCATTTAGAATGGATGGAGAGATGCAGAGCTTCCACGACCGGCAGAAGTTGAAAGAATATGTGACCACTAAGCCGGCCCTGCAAGAAATATTAAGGGGGCTTCTATAAAAGGAGAAAGACCCCAAGAGTGATCTACAACAGAAATTTACAGGGACAATCTATAAAAACAACGTCTTCACAGGCAACATGATGACAATTAATTCGTATCTTTCAATAATCACTCTCAACGTGAATGGCCTAAACGCTCCCATAAAATGGCACAGGGTTGCAGATTGGATAAAAAGACAGGACCCATCCATATGCTGTCTACAAGAGACTCATTTTGAACCTAAAGATACATCCAGACTGAAAGTGAAGGGATGGAGATCTATCTTCCATGCCAGCGGACCTCAAAAGAAAGCTGGGGTAGCAATTCTTATATCAGACAAATTAGATTTTAAACTGAAGTCTGTAATAAGAGACACGGAAGGACACTATATCATTCTTAAAGGGTCTATCCAACAAGAAGATCTAACAATTGTAAATATCTATGCCCCCAACATGGGAGCAGCCATCTACATAAGCCAACTGTGAACCAAAATAAAGAGTCATATTGATAACAATACGCTAATTGTAGGAGACCTCAATACTCCACTCTCAGCAATGGACAGATCATCTAAGCAGAAAATCAACAAGGAAACAAGAGCTTTGAATGATACATTGGACCAGATGGACCTCATAGATATTTACAGAACATTCCACCCTAAAACAACAGAATACTCATTCTTCTCGAGCGCACATGGAACTTTCTCCAGAATAGACCACATACTGGGTCACAAATCAGGTCTCAACTGATACCAAAAGATTGAGATTATTCCCTGCATATTCTCAGACCACAATGCTCTAAAACTGGAACTCAATCACAAGAAAAAATTTGGCAGAAATTCAAACACTTGGAAGCTAAAGACCACTCTGCTCAAGAATGTTTGGGTCAACCAAGAAATCAAAGAAGAACTTAAACAATTCATGGAAATCAGTGAGAACGAAAACACATTGGTCCAAAACCTATGGGATACTGCAAAGGCGATCCTAAGGGGGAAATACATAGCCATCCAAGCCTCACTCAAAAAAATAGAAAAATCTCGAATTCACCAACTAACTCTACACCTTAAAGAACTAGAGAAAAAGCAACAAATGACGCCTAAGCCATGCATTAGAAGAGAAATAATTAAAATTAGAGCAGAAATCAATGAATTAGAAACCAGAAACACAATAGATCAGATCAACAAAACTAGAAGTTGGTTCTTTGAAAGAATTAATAAGATTGATAAACCACTGGCCAGACTTATCCAAAAGAAAAGAGAAAGGGGCCAAATTAATAAAATTATGAATGAAAGGGGAGAAATCACGACTAACACCAAGGAAATAGAAACAATTATTAGAAATTATTATCAACAACTGTATGCCAATAAAATGAGCAATCTGGATGAAATGGAGGCCTTCCTGGAAACCTATAAGCTGCCAAGACTGAAACAGGAAGAAACTGACAACCTGAATAGGCCAATAACCAGTAACGAGATTGAAGCAGTGATCAAAAACCTCCCAAAAAACAAGAGTCCAGGGCCTGATGGATTCCCTGGGGAATTCTACCAAACATTCAAAGAAGAAATAATACCTATTCTACTGAAGCTGTTTCAAAAAATAGAAACAGAAGGAAAACTTCCAAACTCATTCTATGAGGCCAGCATTACCTTAATCCCCAAACCAGGCAAAGACCCCATCAAAAAGGAGAATTTCAGACCGATATCCCTGATGAATATGGATTCCAAAATCCTCAACAAAATCCTAGCTAATAGGATCCAACAATACATTAAAAGGATCACCCACCACGACCAAGTGGGATTTATCCCCGGGATGCAAGGGTGGTTCAACATTCGCAAATCAATGAATGTGCTAGAACACATTAATAAGAGGAGGAAGAAGAACCATATGGTCCTCTCAGTTGATGCAGAAAAAGCATTTGACAAAATACAACATCCTTTCCTGATTAAAACTCTCCAGAGTATAGGGATAGAGGGAACATTCCTCAAGCTCATAAAATCCATCTATGAAAAACCCACAGCGAATATCATCCTCAATGGGGAAAAGCTGAGAGCCTTTCCCTTAAGATCAGGTACACGTCAAGGGTGCCCATTCTCACCACTGTTGTTCAACATAGTACTAGAAGTCCTAGCAACAGCAATCAGACAACAAAAAGAAATAAAAGGTATTCAAATTGGCAAAGAAGAAGTCAAACTCTCTCTTTTTGCAGATGACATGATACTTTATGTGGAAAACCCAAAAGACTCCACCCCTAAATTACTAGAACTCATCCAGCAATTCAGTAATGTGGCAGGATACAAAATCAATGCACAGAAATCAGTTGCTTTCTTATACACTAACAACGCAACTGTAGAAAGAGAAATTAAAGAAACGATTCCATTTACAATACCACCCAAAACCATAAGACACCTCGGAATAAACCTAACCAAAGAGGTAAAGGATCTATACTCTAGGAACTACAAAACACTCCTGAAAGAAATTGAAGAAGACACAAAAAGATGGAAAAATGTTCCATGCTCATGGATCGGAAGAATAAACATTGTTAAAATGTCTATGCTACCTAGAGCAATCTATACCTTCAATGCCATCCTGATCAAAATTCCAATGACATTTTTCAAAGTGCTGGAACAAACAATCCTAAAATTTGTATGGAATCAGAAAAGACCCCGAATCGCCAAGGAGATGTTGAAAAAGAAAAACAAAGCTGGGGGCATCACGTTGCCCGATTTCGAGCTATATTACAAAGCTCTGATCACCAAGACAGCATGGTACTGGCACAAAAACAGACATACAGACCAATGGAACAGAATAGAGAACCCAGATATGGACCCTCAACTCTATGGTTAAATAATCTTTGACAAAGCAGGGAAAAACATGCAATGGAAAAAAGACAGTCTCTTCAATAAATGGTGCTGGGAAAATTGGACAGCCACATGCAGAAGAATGAAACTCGACCATTCTCTAACACCATTCACAAAGATAAACTCAAAGTGGATGAAAGACCTCAATGTGAGACAGGAATCCATCAAAATCCTAGAGGAGAACATAGGCAGTAACCTCTTTGACATCGGCCACAGCAACTTCTTTCAAGATACATCTCCAAAAGCTAGTGAAACAAAAGCAAAAATGAACTTTTGGGACTTTATCAAGATAAAAAGCTTCTGCACAGCAAAGGAAACAGTCAACAAAACAAAGAGGCAACCCACAGAATGGGAGAAGATATTTGCAAATGACACTACAGATAAAGGGCTGGTATCCAAGATCTATAAAGAACTTCTCAAACTCAACACCAAAAAAACAAATAATCAAGTCAAAAAGTGGGCAGAAGAGATGAACAGACACTTCTCTGAAGAAGACATACAAATGACTAACAGATGTAGTGAAAAGAAGGGCCATATGCACCCCGATGTTCATAGCAGCAATGTCCGCAATAGCCAAACTGTGGAAAGAGCTGGGATGCCCTTCAACAGATGAATGGATAAAGAAGATGTGGTCCATATATACAATGGAATATTACTCAGCCATCAGAAAAGATGAATACCCAACTTTTACATCAACATGGATGGAACTGGAGGAGATTATGCTAAGAGAAATAAGTCAAGCAGAGAAAGTCAATTATCATATGGTTTCACTTATTTGTGGAACATAAGGAATACCATGGAGGACATTAGGAGAAGGAAGGGAAAAATGGGCGGGGGGAATTGGAGGGAGAGATGAACCATGAGAGACTATGGACTCTGAGAAACAAACAGGGTTTTAGAGGGGAGGGGGAAGGGGGGATTGGTTAGCCCGGTGATGGGTATTAAGGAGGGCACGTACTGCATGGAGCACTGGGTGTTATACGAAAACAATGGATCGTGAATCACTACATCAAAAACTAATGATGTATTGTATGGTGACTAACATAACATAATAAAATTTAAAAAAATAAAATAAAATAAATTAAAAAAAATAATAAATCTACAAGAAAACCTTCCATAAGCAAATTATAGAATTTGCTGTGGTTCATACCTTGGAGTATTAGAATGAATGGACTATATCTATACCAGATTATTTGAAGGATTTCCATGATGTATTGTTAAGTGAAAAGCAAGGCGTGGAAAAAGTGTATAAAATATTATTCCACTTTTGTAAAATGATGGCAAAATCCCTATAAATGTAAATATATATTTATAATATTTTATGTTAAAATTGATTTCCCAGTTTGAGGCAAATAGGCGGTGGGGAGAGGCTGAGTGGAGTGAGCACAGAAGAAAAAAGTAAAAGACTAGAAGAATATAAATATGTTTATAATTAAAATAGTATGTATAATATTTTATTAATGTAGCTTTACCTATATATTTGCATATATGCTTAGAGAGATGTATGAACCTATGGTTACTGAAATGTTAATAGTGATTTACTCTGGATAATAAGATTATCTTTGTATTTTCCTATACATTTCTGTACTTTTTTTATAGTGAGCATATATTACGTAAGTAACATGGAAAAAAAATCTTTAAAAATAAAAGTTCACAGCTACCCAAAGATGAAAAGATCTACAAATGGAGGTAACAGAGTATATTCCTGGCATAGTGAACAAAGGCACAAACATTGTAGCCAGAGAGATTTGATTTCACATTCCGGCTCTAACATGAATAAAGCCATTTAGCATAAGGCTTAAAAGCCAGAGTTGCTTTGAGTTTGAATTCCAGCTTCACCATTAAGTGGTTGTGTAATTTGAGCAAGACAATTAACCTCTCTGTGCCTTAGTTTCCTCATTCAAAAAGGGAATTAAAAGTATAATAATTTGGGGGCACCTGGATGGCTCAGTTGGTTAAGCATCTGACTCTTGATTTCAGCTCAGGTCATGATCTCAGGATCATGATCTTAGGGTGGTGAGAACGAGCCCCGCATAGGGCTCCATGCCCAGTGGGGAGTCTGCTTGAGATTGTCTCCCTATCTCCCTCTTCCTCTGCCCCTCTCTTCCACTTGCACTCTCTCTCTCAAATAAATAATCTTTAAAAAAAGTATAATGATTTTACTTGCCCCATAGTGTTTCAATGTAGATTAAAAGAGAATATTTCTAAAGTGGTCAGAACACTGCCTGGCATGTAGTAATAATATAAATGCTTGAATTTCCCATTTTTCTGCCTTCTCTGGTTTAATTCATGCATACTTTGTATGATTCCATTTTATCTCCTCTCTTAGCATTTCCTTTAAACTACTTCATTTGACTTTTTCAGTGGTTATGCTAGAGTTTACAATATACACCTTTAACAATCTATTTTCAAATAGTACTATATCTTTTCACATGTAACAAAATTGCCTTATAACAGAATATTTCCAATCTCTTCCATCCCTTGTGGCATTGTTGTCATTCATTTCACTTATTCATATAATCTAATCACCTAATACATTGTTCTTATTATTGCTTTAAATAACTTCTCTTTTAGATCAATCAATTCTATGATACTCTTCCTTTCTTTATGTAGATTCAAGTTTTTGATCTATATCATTTTCCTTCTGCCTAAAGAATTTCTTTTAACATTTCTTGCTGCTACAAAATGAATGTCTGTGTCCCCCCCTCCCCCATAAATTCATATGTTGAAACCTATTCCCCAATGTAATGGTATTTGATGGTGGGGCCTTTGGGAGGTTATTAGGCCATGAGGGTAGAGCCCTCATGAATAGGCTTAGAGCCCTTATAAAAATCGGTCCAGAGAGCTTCCTCACCCCCTTCTGCCATGTGAGGACACAATGAGAACATGGAGGTCTATGAACTGGGAAGTGAGCTTTCACCAGAAACCAAATCTGTTGGCCCAGCAGTATTCTCTGTATTTTCCCCTGGAGTGTAATATGGAGAATGTTCTTGGTGTATTTCACAATGATTGTGCTTTTCTTTCCATGAATAGATCCACAAAGAGACCCTTCTCTGATCTTTACCTTGAGAACCTGGTGGGGTTCCTAGATGTAAAGCCCACAGAAATAGGGAACCCCCACTAAAATTGTGACCCCCCCCAAGTAGTTTCTCACCCTCATGCTAGTCCACACTCAGCTTCCAGCAACTTGCCGAAATTATCATTTAAGTGTTTATTATCAGTTTATGGATTCAGTGGCTTCTGCTCCAGGTAAGATTTCAGCAGTATTCTCTGTATTCACCAGCCTCTCCAGACTTGGGGGTAGCAGTTTGCCCCATGAATGTAGTTCTCTGATGAGTCCAAGACTGGGAGCCTGTGGGACTTCCCAACCTGCAGAACTGTGAGGAATAAATTTTTGTTGATTATAAGCAGTTTACCCCATGAATGTAGTTCTCTGATGACTCCAAGAGTCTGGGTGTTTGTGGGATTTCCCAACCTCTAGAACTGAGGAATAAATTTCTATTGATTATAAACAGTTTGCCCCATGAATGTAGTTCTCTGATGAGTTCAAGAGTCTGGGGGTTTGTGGGGAGTTCCCAACCTCCAAACTGTGAGAAATAAATTTCTGTTGATTATAAGCCACTCTGTCTATGGTACTTTGTTATAACAGTCCCAATGGACTAAGACATTTATAGAACAAGTCTGCAGGTGAGGAATTCCCTCAGGTTTTGATTTTCTAAGAAAGTCTTTATTTCTCCTTCCCTTTTGAAGGAAAATTTCACTGGATATAAAATTCTAGGTTGCCAGGGGGGTTTTTTCTTTCAACACTTTAAGGCTTTCACTCTACTCTTCTTTCTTGCACGGTTTCTGACAAAAGATCTGCTGTAATTATCCTTGTTTCTCTGCTGATAAGATACTTTCATTCTTCTAGTTTCTTTCAATAGTTTCTTTTTGTCTTTGATTTCCTTTAATTTGTATATGATATCCCCAGGTGGTTGTTTCTTGTTTTGTTTTATATTTACCCTGTTTGGTTTTTTCTGACTTTCTTTGGTCTGTTGTTTGATGTCTTTCATTAATTTTGAAAAAATCTGTCATTATTGCTTCAAACATTTCTTCTGCTTTCTTCTGTTTTTCTTTTCCTTCTTGTATTCCAACAATGTATATTACAGCTTTTGATATTGTTCTACAGTTCTTGGATATTTTGTTCTGTTTTTATATTTTTCTTCATTATTTTTCTCTTTGTATTTCACTTTGGATAGTTTCTGTTGGTGTATGTTCAAGCTCACGATTTTTTCCTCAGCCATGTCAAGTCTACTGATGAACCCATCAAAGGCTTTCTTCGTTTCTGTTACAGTATTTTTGCTCTCTTGCATTTCCATTTGGTTCTTTCTTAGACTTTCCATTTCTCTATTTACAATGCCATCCATTCTTGCATGTTGCCTACTTTTTCTGTTAGGGCCCTTAACATATTAATCGTAGTTACTTTAAATTCCCTGTCTGGTAATTCCCACATTTGTGTCATATTTGAGTCCAGTTCTGATGACTGCTTTGTCTCTTTAGTCTGTGTTTATTTTTTTGCCTTTTGGCATACCTTGTAATTATTTGTTGAGTATTAGAAATGTCTTATTGGGTAATAGGAACTGAGATAAAGAAGCCTAGAGTGAGGATTTATGTTAATCTGGCTACAAGTTGGGGTTTAATATTTGCTGTAGCTATAGGTACCAGAGGCTTCCAATTCCTTAGGTTCCTTGCTTTTGTCTCCACTGGTGACTTTGGGCTTCCTTAAATACTCCTAAGAGACAGTTGATCTTTGTCTTATAGCTCTTTTAGCTATAATCCTTTGTGATTATACTGGAACCCTGGTGGTGAAGTAGTAAGGTGTGGAGAAGAGGTAGCATTCTATAATCTTCAAATTAAATCTTATTCCTTTAGTGGGTCTGTGTTTCTGGGCTGCAACTTTCACAAGTGTTCCTCCCTGCCCTCTACTCCCTTTCCTGGCTACAGCATTCCCCATCTATTTCCTTGAGGCCTGATCCCTGTTACCAATGGTTGTTGTTCCTGTTTTTATTTTTTTTTCTTCAGGCACAACAGGAAGACAGGAGGGAGCTGGAGTGGGAGGAATGCTCTTCTCCAAGCTAAGATAAGGCTTAAAGTATTTTCCCTTGGAGTGTATTATGGAGAATGTTCTTGGTGTATTTCACAATGATTGTTCTTTTCTTTCCATGAATAGATCCACAAAGAGATCTTTCCCTGTCTTCACCTTGAGAACCTGGTGGGGTTCCTGGATATAAAGCCCACAGAAATAGGGAGCCCCCACTAAAATTGTGACCCCCCTCCACAAGTAGTTTCTCACCCTCATGCTAGTCCACACTCAGCTTTCAGCAACTTGCCAAAATTATCATTTAGGTGTTTATTATCAGTTTATGGATTCAGTGGCTTCTGCTCCAGGTAAGATTTCAGCAGTACTCTCTGTATTCACCTGCCTCTCCAGACTTGGGGGTAGCAGTTTGCCCCATGAATGTAGTTCTCTGATGAGTCCAAGAAAAGTAATTGATTTTCAATTTGTTAAGCTTTTTCTTATTGTTAGGATAGGAATGATGACTTCCAAGTTTTTTATATGTTGGAGTTGAAATCAGAAGTCCACGTATTTATTTTTAAGAAATTTCTTAAACTCTCTGAATCTCAGTTTCAACATTTATAAAGTGGGAATAGCAATTCCTATCTGCTAAGGTGATTATGGGGAATAAAGGAGAAATACCCAGCACATAGTATCCAGCAAATGATCAAGTATTAGTACCCATCCTATTTTCCCCATACTGAAATCTTTAGAGGTGTACAGGCAGAAGTAGAAAGACCCGTAGTAGGGACAAGGTAGGGGAGACTCAGTATTAGAAGGGTAGGTGGGGGGAAAAATTTTTTTTAAATCTTTTGTATCTCTGAGTTACCTAGTTCTCTTGCTCTCATTTTGCAAATCTGGTCACTCGCAAGGAGAAAGTTAATTAACAGAACATGCAAATTAAGGAGCAGTTATAACACTAATTAACATTTTCTTATCAACAGCTAGTCTAGTTCTGTACATGTGTAAATCAAGACATCGGTGTCTGCAGCAATGGAAACTCACACTGGAAACTTGCAAGTATCTTGCTATCTAAACAAAACTGAGATGCATTGAAATAATGGCTTCTGAAAGCCTCTTTATCTAATGCAGTGTCCTAAAAGGTCAATGGTATGCCACCAGATGAATGCTGAATTTGAGCTTCGTCACATCCATTGCTTCCTCTTGGCAAGTACTGGATGGGCTGCTGAAACAATAGCCTGGCATGCAGGCAGGCAAGCCTCTGGGCAGAGGTGTCCATCCCAGAGCTAGAGCACTGGTTTCTTCACCTGATCTTCTGCCCTTTCAATCACATGGAACGAAATCTTACTTTTCAAAACAGAGACACATTGGATTTTGGTGTGCTTTGCTGGTTAAGCAGCTCCCCTGAGGGCAAAGCAACTGAGTTGTTCTAATTTTCAGGAAAGGGAGGTGTGCTAGTGAAGGAATTGCCACACTGCCATCTTACCTGCCCCCCACCTGCTATGAGGAGTTTCTATGCAGCAAAAAACACATCTTCCCAAATATGCTTTGCACAGCACTAACTGAAGACATATACCTGAACTTCGAGGCATTCACAGTGGCTCTCTGTCCCTTTATCATAGAATAGACCCTGGAGGATCAGGAACAATAGAGTCAGAGACTCGTTAAAAAAACCCAGAATTGCAAAGATGACAATTTTTGTACAGGCCCAAATATATTTGCTTCCTAAACACTTCCTCCATCCACACTTCCCACTTTCACTAAAATTTTTTCTCTCATTTGTTTAAATGAGACAAAACTCTGGATCTTTTAAGTTAAAATAAGTTGTGCAAATGCACGGATTTTAAGTTGTTTTCTATTCCTTTTCTGATTTGACAGTCACATTTTAATTATTTGTATTACTTAAGAATACTGAGCTATCAATCATAATATTACCAGAGCAACAAATTACCAAAATAAACAATCAGAATTACTTTTTGTTGTTATTGTTAAAGATTATTGGCTTAGTCAGCATTCTTATAGGAAATAACCTCTGACTCAGATGGTTCAGGAGACTTAATGAAGGAACTACTTGTAAAGGTAGTAAGTCTAAAAGAACCTTTGGGGCACTCAGAGCTCAATAACAGTGGGAAACCATTTCTATCTCTAGGGCTGGAAGAGTAGGTGAGCCCAGGGGGGCCTGGAGTAGCCTTCCCTGATATCCTTCCCCTGACAGGGCTGTCACCATAACTAGAAACACAACCCAAAGCAAGGAAGAAGTGGAGTGAATGCCTTCCCCCTTGTCTCTTGGGTGAGGCAGGCCAGGCAAGGGCTCTTTCTCAGGCTCAAATAGAGGAGGGTCACACCTGACAGAGGTCTCCTTAAATTTTGTGTCTTGTGGGCTTTGCTTGCCTCATCACAAGTCTTGGCTCTCTGACTGGCCAAAGCCAACAAGGCCACCCACAAGGGAGCCTGGAGGATGCATTCATGGGGTTCAGCCTCCTGGGGCACGGGGTAGGCATCAAAAAAAAAAAAAAAAAGAAAGAGAATGGGTCTTGGGGAGAGTCATAGAGCATAACAAGCACCATTATTTTCACAGGTCATGGCAACAATTTGTAAGTCTTAGGGCTCTTAACAAGACCCTTTTGTTCATATTATTTTCAAGGACAGATTTTGATAAAGGAAGAAAATAAGCTGGTACCAGTCATTCACAGACAAAATCAAGATTATATTCTTGTGACTACTTGTAATTTAGCATTTTATCAAATTAGACTATTGGAACTGGTTTTATGGGGGAAAGATCTCTCTTCATCTGCAGAAGGAAAGAAGGAGATCTTTTTCATCTCTTCCTGTGACTCCTCTTGTTAATGATGAAAACTTCCATTTTTAAGGCCAGGCTCTAAAATTTCATAAAGTCAGCATTATGAGCAAAAACGGAATTCAATTTTACTAACAGAAATGGATCAAGGAGTAAATGATATTTTACTAATACTATACATCCACATAGCTTTATTCTTCCACACACCTGATACACCTTTTTTTTTTAATGTCATTTTTAACATTTCACAGGAGTCACTATATGCACAGTGATGAAAGCACAACCCAAGCAGATTTGGGGTGGAAGCTCCATGATTAGCTAAATGCCCTCTCCAGCTGAGCCACACAGCTCCACAGACCCTCCTCACCATCTGAGAAGCCCATTCCTCAGTGGTCAGCTGACATGCACCCCAGAGCATACTGTGTATACTCTTGGTTCTACACATTCCACTCATAAGTGTTGAAATACAGAGATAACTCAAAAGAAGATGCTGTTAGAGCAAAGCACTTTTGTAAATCAGTCTCAGTGCAGAAATTGCCTCAGGGATTTTTAGGCTCTTCAGTGGTAGTAGGAACAGCTAAGAAAAGAAAAATATGTATCTGGTAGGTATTGAGTACCTATCTCTGTCAGACACTGTTAGATCCACTGCAAGCATTAGCCAACTTCAGCCCTGTGAAGGAGGTGTTAGTTTGAGTCTTTTTTTATTTTAAGTTTCTTTCTTTCTTCTTTTTTTTTAAGCTATAGAAAGGAGCGGGGCGCCTGGGTAGTTTAGTGGGTTAAGTGCCCGACTCCCGGTTTCAGCTGGGGTCGCCATCTCGGGTGGTGAGATCAAGCCCTGTGTCAGGCTCTGCACTCAGCTCAGAGTCTGTTTGAGATTCTCTCTCCCTATGCCCCTCCCGCTCATGCTCTCAATCTCTCTCTCTAAAATAAATACATAAATCTTTAAAAAATTGTTTTCTGAGATGAAAAAAGGAGGATCAGAGTGCTCATGAGGGTAAAGCTGGAAGGGGAGCTCAGGTCTGTACCTTCAGTACCCAAGCTCTCAACCATGACCACAGCCCTCTTGGAGCCAGTGAGGACTGACAAATAAACCTTTCTCTTTTTTTTTTAAATAAAAAAAAGTATTTAGGAAAAGATATTTTTTTTAATTAAAGGATCTATTTAAAAAATTTTTTAAATTTTTTTTATTTGAGAGAGAGAGAGAGAGAGTGCACACGCTGGGGGTAGGGGCAGAGGGAGAAGGAAAGAGAGAATCTTAAGCAGTCTCCACACCCAGAGCTATGCTGAGATCATGACCTGAGCCGAAATCAAGAGTCAGCCGCTAAACCGCCAGGGGCCCCTGAGGACCATGTTTTAAGACTTTAGAACAACAGAAAGCTTTGGAAGAAACTGCAAATAGTTCTTCTCCTAACAGAAGTAAAATATACCTTCTTCCCCACTTCGTTTTTGAAGCATTTGTAAAGAAAAAAGAAAATTGGAGAGAATGATACTTGACTGGGAGAACTTCAGGTGCTGGGGACTTAGGAATGAGCAAGAAAGACACGGTTCCATCCACACACACTTTCTATGGTAGTAAAAAGATGTTTACAAAATACTAAGTGAAAAAAACAGATCACAAATTGTTATGTAGAGTATGAGCATGTTTTTTAAATCAAAAGAAAATCTGTGTGTATGTGTTTGTCTTAGTCTATTCAGGCTGCTATAAGAAAATATCATAGACCAGGTGGTTTATAAATATAAACAACAGAAATTTATTTCTCACAATTCTGGAGGCTGGGTGACCCAAGATCAAGGTGCTGGCAGATTCTGTGTCTGGTGAGGTCCAACTTCTGGGTTTGTAGATGGCTATCTTTGTACTGTGTCTTCACATGGCAGAAGGGAAAGCTCTCTGGGGTCCCTTTTATAAGGGCAAGTGATCCCATTCACAAGGGCTCACCCTCATGACCCAATCACATCCCAAATGCCCTACCTCCCAAAGTCATCACATTGGGGGTTAGGATTTCAACATATGAATTTGGGGGTTGGGGACACAAACACTGGTTTATAGCAGTGTTTGCAACTGGAAGAATATTTATAAAGATGTTCTCTCTAGGTGGTAAAATAGAGACAATTTTAGCTTCATTCAGTTTGCTTTTATGTAATTTCTAAATTTTCTAGAATAAGTGAATGACCATGAACTCTCAAGGCAGGGACTGACTCTTCTTCTTTGCAATGGCAGTGTTGAGCTTCGTGCTGGATAACATGGGCACTCAGGAAGTGGTTGTTGACCCAGAGAATGACTGGCACTTTCCAATGACCACAGGTTTAGAGGGTACCAAGATTCTATTTTTAATATTTAGTGTCCAAGTTGTTGGAGCTGAGTTGCGTACAATATCTTCATTTATCTTACTGGCTCGTTTGTCTGAGTGTGCTGGGTGATTAGTTGCCCAATTCAGGTAAAATCAGAAGAGAAAATTCTTATCAGGTCATGAGATTCTGACTGGTTGAATCTTGATATTACTCTGGTTGGTATCCAGAGTATTAGATTCTTTCCCCTTCACACTGTGGTGATTGTTAAATTCAGCTGAGATATGTTAGGTGTCCTGAAAGAAGGGAGATTGCTTTGGACTATTAGGAATGTTAATGGATTTTGTCGCTTTGTTGAGTTCCTCAAATTATACTATTAGGTATAGAACATTATTTAGAAATTGTTAAAACACATAATTTTGGTCCATTGATTTTATATTATCCATACTCATAATTTGTATTACGGATTTGTTTTGTTCATGTGCAGGCTCTTTAGACCTTGGTAACAGCAAAGAACAAAGTGTTTATATATTCACTTGCTGGTATGTGAAGGGCTCTGAAATGTAGTTCTGGCTCCGACAGATAAGCCAGTCAATTTAAGTTATATTAAATGAATTCACTTTTTAAATAGAGCTTTAATTTCAGCCTGGTTGGAAAGGGGCAGGGATGATAGAATGAAATTTAAAGTCTATAACAATTTCTTTTTAGGACATGATTCTCCAGATTTGGGTTGGAAGGCAGCACAGGATGATCTATTACCGTCAGTGCTGTGGGGGTTAAAATAGAATCTTGGTCATTTACATCAATCCCAGAATTTCTCCTTCCCAAATCAGGTTTTACCTGGTATCCTTTTATATCTAATTCCAATGAGCTTTTATAAAGCTTCTTGTTTTAAAAGTTTATTATTTTTTTAATTGACCTATGATCTACAAACAGAAAAGACAATATGCAAGTAATAAGTGTACAGCTCGATTAATGAACCCGAAGTGAGCACACTCGTGTGACCATCACCCAAGTCAAAACATAAACATTGCCGATACTGCATGAGCTCCCTTCTTGCCCCCTCCCATTCACCTCTCCCGTCTCCCCAAAGACAACTGCTATCCTGACTTGTAACATCATAGATTATTTTGCCTGATTTTGAATATACATCTCTTCATCCATGCTGTTGTGTGTGGCTGTAGGTCATTCATTTAATTGCTGAATAATATTTTCCTATTGCTGGGCACTAGGCTTATTTCCAGTTTGGGCATTAGAAATCTTCCTGCTGTGGACAATTCTGCTCATGTCTTTCGTGTCTATATGCACTGTTTGGTATATATCTAGTAGTTGAATTACTGGATTCATTCAACATTGCTATATGATGCCAAATAGGTTTCAACATGGTTGTAAGACTTCATACTTTGCCAGTAATGTATGAGTTCCCATAGTGCCACATTCTTGCTCATCCTTGGTCTTGTCCGTTTTTTTAATTTTGGCTATTCTGGTGAGTTTGTTCTATTTTTTTGTTAGTTTAATTTGTATTTTCTAGATTACTAAGGAGGTTGGACACCTTATAATGTGTTTATTGGCCACTTGTTGGAGTCATCCATTGCCTTGTTTGTCTGATCCATTGTTTTAAAGGATTCTTTACATTCTGCACATAAGTTATATGTGTTGCACATAACTTCTCTCTCTGTGGCTTTTCTTTTTCACTTTCAATAGTCCTTTTTGACAAACCAAGTTCTTAATTTTAATGTAGTCTAGTTTATTAATATTTTCATTTATTATTTCTTCTTGTGTTCTGTTAAGAAAATCTTTGATTACCCAAAACTAAGAAAATGTTTTCCAATGTTAGCTTCTAAAAGCTATATTATTTTATCTTTTACATTTATATGTATGATCTACCTGGAATTTATTTGAGAGTGTGATATGAGATAGGATTTTGCAAGCTTTATTAAGTTTTGGAGGTCCCACGCTAAATAGAAGCCTGTTTTCTATCACTTAGAATTTTAATTTTATATGTACCGAAAGACATCTTTCAGATATACTTAGAAAGCTTTAAAAATCATATATCACTCTCCTGTATTCATAAAAAGAAAAATGTAAACAATATATTGGTAAGTATATAGGTACCATATGCTTGACCCTCCAATTCACCCTCCATGCTTTTCATTCCTGCTTTATGCTCCAGGAGGCTGAATTGCATGGACTTTTTATGAAAGGGCTCCTAGCAATTTGGATTCTGGTTGGTTCATCCAATGGGAAGACCCAGAGGGAGATCAGAGGGTTGGAAAGTCAGTAAGGGTGGAGTATTATTCTCCTAGCTCCTTCCTTTCCCTCTATCAAAGGCCCCAGATCCTGTAGACACCCTCTCCCTCCAGCTACCTTGTCAGAGGCCTAATAACCGACCCCTCTCTTCACTCCTTCAAGCAATGGAGTGGTAACTGCTCCTTGCACTTCTGGTCCAGAGGTACCCCACTATCTTTGCTGGTTGTCCTAAACCCCTATAAATTGCCCCTTTATTAAACTCTCCTCAATTCCCCAATTTCACTGTACTGGTCTCTGCTGAGATCTTGGATAATACTGTGATGGTATTCCTAAAATTTCTTGACCCACTGAGAATTCAAATCTCCTAAATCACTTTTCATCTTCTAGTCATCAATGTCTATGATTTTCACCATCATTTTATCACTGAGTCAAGGCCGCCAAGAGTATTAGTGATGTTGCATTTCTTAAATGAGAGCTCCACTATAGTTTCTGGGATTTTCTTACAAGCTGCTGGTACCCATTCACACCAATCTATGTTTATTCACACATACACAAACATATATGCTCCTATTTGGACTTTTGCCCCTTTCTTTCCACTTTTTTTAGTTGCTACAAAATTAAGTTCATATCCCAATATGCACATGGCTTTGCAATCTGCCCTTTTCACTTAACATATCATGGACATCCCCCGAAGTCAGTACATGTAGTTCTAATATTTTTTTTCTTTAGAAGTTGTAAGATATTCTAAAGCATAAATGCTCCATATTTTATCCAATATTTTTTACTAATAGACATTCAGCACATTTTCAGTTTTTCACAGAGGCTAAATTAGAGGGCTCCCACTGTGAAAATAATTTATGGGCTCAGATCTACTCGTGGGCTGAATTTGAAGCTGAAAAGGCAGATATATGAGAATATTCTTAGGCATAAAGAAGGGCCTATAAAGACTGCCTGAGTTACTCAAGCTTCGAGTATTCACCAAGCACTTGGCAATGGTCTATTGTGTGCCAGGACTTGTGCTAGTTGCTTGGGGATACACTGGTGAACAAGATAGACATGATTTTGATTCTCATAGAACTCACTCTCCAGTGAGGTGACATATAGGGACAGAGGACAATATTAATGCAGTATGATAAATGTCAAGAGGTGCCAGGTAAGCTATGACCTGTCAGTAGAATAGGAGTTAGTCAGATGAAGGAGAAGTAGTGTCCAAAATAGAGGGATAAGCATGGTGAATTTGGAGGAATCTCAAGTAGTGTGAGAAGGGGAGAGATAAAACTAGAGGTACAAGCAGAATCCTAGTCACAGAGCTACTTCTAAGTTTCAAATTCTTCCTGAAAAAAACAAGGAGCTCTTGTTTACTATAACAGAAGGGTATCCATCTCTTCTATTATATAAGCACCTCTCATTAGAAATGGAAAGAACCGCATTAGGCAGAAAAATGAGATAGGAAAAAGACTTGGATACTTTAAGCTGAATGTTATGCCATATCTGAGTACATAAAATAAGGAACATTCAATAAACCCAGACAGGGAGCACCCTAATCAGGATAATTTACACTCCTGATGAAATCTATGCTGTCATACGTGTTGATCCTCACTCACCGAAAATCTAAAATCTATAATGTAGAAAAAGTACTTGCAAACAATATTGGCTGAATAGCTACAGGGTGTTAGATTCCAGGGATATAACAAGGTAGAGATTTTTATTCACTATATTGCATGGGAATATGATGCTCATAAGAAGAGCAGACTTAGCCAAGGACATGTGCCATGTGTATGTAAGCTGAGTGTCTGGGGAAGGATGATGAAAATGAGAACCACATGTCTGTAAGGGGATGACATGAATCAGACAGAGGACATGAGATTTTATCAGCTACCATGTGGGAGAGATGGATTTCCAGAAAGTCTTTTGTAAAACCCTCATGGGGTCACTTTATATAGATGACCACAGTAGAAGATCTCTGGTATTTCTCAAGATGTCTTAATTGGACCACTGTTTGAGAAACTGCACTGAACATGGACCATGAGGGTAACAATTATATTTGGGTTACACATCTGTTATCTTATTTAACTCCAGACAGAAATCTTTTCCATAGCCTGAAGTCTAAGCGCTCTGTCAGAAGCTGTGCAGTGAGGAGGATGCCTTTTATAGACTGAGATGCACTTTGCCCATTTCATCCTTCCCGTCTCCAGTCCCTGTGATATCACTCCCATGAGGGTTTCTGCCTCCATTCCCACAGAGGTCAATGATATGGCCTGAAGCATGGCATATAGGATGCCTGTTTCCCCACAACCCACGGGACAATTATACTCCCTCCCTCCTCTCATCTATCTCTAGAAAATGGCCACAGAGTTCCCTAATTCCATACTGCATTTCTCAGGGTTCCAAGTACAGCCTCTTGGAAGATCTTTTTTCTATTTTGCTAAAATGTGCTTACTCTAAAGCTTTCATACAATATGGAAGGGTATAAGTACACTGTGGGAACTCAGTGCTCACTCCACCACTGCCCTACTCTCACAGGTAACTAATTTAATGTCTCTCTTTCTAGAAAAATACACATTATTTATAATAAAAATAGGATTTTCCTCTGTAAGGAAATTGCTTTTTAAAAAATTTACTGTATCAGGGATATCTTTCCATTCCAGTACATATAGAACTACCTTATTCCTTTGAACACTAGACATAGTATAGATGTACCAAAATTTAATTAATCCTCTGTTAATGAACATGTAGCCTACTTTTAACTTTTTCTGTAGACAGGTCTATTGAGATATAGAGATACTGTTGTGTATCGATGCAATCATTTTATAGGATAAATTCCTTATAATGGAATTAATAGCCCCAAAGGAATGCATTTAAAACCCTTCCCCACAGTCTTGCCCAAACTGGGTATTTACAGCTAATTCTTTTAATTTGTGTCTTGCTTAGAGAAAGGCCTTTCTCACACCAGTGTCATAAAAAAATCTCCCTATATTTTCTATCACATTTTTTTGTGGTTTTTTTAATCCAGGGATCAGCAAATTACTGTCAAATCCAGCCTGTTGCCTGTTTTTGTGAATAAAATTTTATTGGAACAGAACTACACCTATTATTTATGAATTGTTGAATACTGTTTTTGAACTACAAGGGCAGAGTTGAATATTTGAGACAGAAATTATATGGCCCATAGAGCCAAAAATATTTACTGGCCCTTTCTAGGAAATGTTGTCTAACTAATATCTAGACTGCATTTTATTTTATTCTTTTTTGCTATTATGAAGCAATTGTTATCAATTGTCATAAAACCATTCAATGAATGGTTCTTTTCCTTGCTGATATGAAATGCCATCCTTGTCATATAACAACTTCCCATACATCCATGGCTGGGTTTCCTTCAGGCTTTATCTGTATCATTGATAAGTTGGTCTTTTCCTGCATAAATACCACACTCTTCACTTCTTTAGTCTCATACATTTTTTTCCCTATAGTTTTATAATTTAAGTTTTTATGTTTGGTAAGGCAAGTCCTTACTTGTCCCTTTTCAAAAAGATTTTTTATATTCTTTTTTGTTTTCTCTTTCAGATGAATTTTAGAATCTGCTTGTAAAGATCTCAGGGGGGTTTATTATCAGTATTTCATGGACTGTAATTTAGAAGAGAACTGAAATCTTTACAAATTCTAGGATGTTGACCATTTCCTCACAGCTTCACCCACCTACATCAAATATTATCATTTTTTCACCAGTGCCAATTGATAGATAATAATGGTGTTTCCTTCCAATCATTAATAATAGATGAAAGCAGGTTTTTTAGCTTATTATTACTTTTCTTAGTTTTTTTTTTTCTTACTCTATGTTAAGATGAGGTATTACTCTATAATTGATAGAGGCAGAGACAGGGTTTTACTAGCTCACCAGTAGTGCAGATTCCCATGCTGTAGAAAACATTTTTAACAACTGGGCAATTGAAAAGACACTGATCCCTAAAAATGAGATCTTCAGCAAACATCCTCCCCAGTGACTCAACACTGCTGCTCCAAAACGTTCCACCATTTCCTGTTGCTTAAATAAATTTTTAGTCGGGCGCCTGGGTGGCTCAGTCGGTTGGGCGACTGCCTTCGGCTCAGGTCGTGATCCTGGAGTCCCGGGATCGAGTCCCGCATCGGGCTCCCTGCTCGGCAGGGGGTCTGCTTCTCCCTCTGACCCTCCTCCCTCTCGTGCTCTCTGTCTCTCATTCTCTCTCTCAAATAAATAAATAAAATCTTTAAAAATAAATAAATAAATAAAAATTTTAAAAATAAATAAATAAATAAATAAATAAATAAATAAATTTTTAGTCAGCTACATGCTGAGTGAGCAAGTTACAAATACTCCTCTTCATGCAGGCAAGGCCCACAAAGGGCAGCAGATGCAGCCTCATTCCAGTTCCTTTCCCGCACTCATAATAATTAGCCCGTCTTCCCAGATCCCTTGTGTTCACCCGAGGCATTGGCAGGGCGGCAATTGGATTCTCAGGTTGGATTCCCTTATATGCAGCCTCTGAGATGCGGATTTGCGGGCAGGAAGTTCCTTTGGGCATGCTCTTGTGATTGGACTGAGGGAGAAACTGAACTATCAGTCACAGAAGAAGCCTGTCCACTGGTCCTGCCCAGAGCTCTGGAGCTGGAATGGCCCTTCAGAACTGTCCCAAATTAGGGCAAGGGGCCTGGGCCCTTTATACCTCTGCAGTGAGTAGTCATGTACGGGGCTACCCCAAAGAGAGGGCATGACCTTGGGCAAAACAGTTCTCAGCTGAGGGCAATTCCCACTGAGAGACTCAGCCAAGCGCCTACACTTGCCAAGCCCCCCAGCACCTAAGGAAGTTGAGCACCTCCCTCCCGAAGGTGGGACCTGGGCAGAACAGCCCAGCATCCACTACAGAGCTACAGGGAGTTCCTGACTTTTCCTCTCATCTCCCAGCTATCTATGAGCTGAGAACTCAGATACCTTCAGGTACACTGCTTAGCTTTGGTATTTAACCTTTCACACAAAACTCTCATGTCATACGTAGGTAACATTTCATTCCTTCACGCACAACCCAGAATCACAAGCCAAGTATCAGGGAGAAACAACTCCAGATTTATGTTTTTACTACAGCTCCAGAACTGTACTATTCACATAAGTAAGAAAAAAGTATTATTATTTATTTTTTTTTTTTAAGAAAACCTTACATTGTCGATGAACTAGCCTTATGGCCTGTTCCCTTGGCACTTTTTTACATATATGAAAAAACTGCACAGATTACAAGGACATTTTACAATGAATCAAAAATTGATTGTGAAATTACTCATGTGGTCTTCAATAATAACAGCATCAATAATAATTGTGACCATCATTTGTATGGTGCTTCAGTATTTATAAAGTGCTTTCATATCACCAACTTGCTGAGTGTCAGGCAAGGCAGGGATTGTTACAAAGAATGTGAGGCTCAGAGAGGTGAGCTGGCCCATGCCTCTGCTGGAGGCTGCCACAGCCGGAGGATGCTGCAGTCTGGTTGTCTCTAGAGCCCTCCTCCCTCCCCTCCACTTATTCTTTCCTCTCCTCCCCAGCTCCGGCCCACCCTCACCTGGCCCAGGCTCTATGCTCTTTCCTTGTTGATACACACAAAGCGCCCACACTCCCCAACCAGGATCTTCCCTCTTGGGAAGGACCCGGGCCCTGCTTTACCTTTCTCTATTTATCTTTACTAAAACCTGCTCTTAGCCGGCTGTCCCTGGGAAAGGGACTCATAAACTATTTCGTACCAAGCTATTAATGCCCATCAATGATGAATAAAATGCCTTTTAAACCCACCCCAGGTATGTATTATTTGCATTTTAACAGCATCATATTGTGTTGGAATATGAAACAGGTTAGTGAGGAAGAGGTTTTGGAGAGGACCTTCCCAGCTGCCTATCCCCACCCCATTCATGTTATTTTACTGCTCTGTTGATGAGACATTAATCACATAGAGCACTGGACTCGAAGTCAAAAGAATTGGATTTGAGCCCCTGTTCTTGGGTAGATACTTAACTTTGCTGGCCTCGACCTCCCCACCTCTTAAAGTGAGAAGATTGATGTTTCACTTTGCAGGGTGACTGGAGGGACGAATGGCACAAAAATCTCACTGTTAGAGCAGTTTGTCAAAACTATGGCTAGAGAAACTTGCAGTGGGGATGGTCCAAGGATGCTGCCAAGAACTCTTTGCCCCACAGATCTCACATCACTGGCCAGCAGGACCCTGGAAGTTCCCCTGGTCCATGGGAGCTGCCCCACGGAACCGGTATCTGCCACCAGCTGATATTGGTGACTGGCTCTTCCCTGTCTGTCCAGCTGTCATTATGTGTTTTACTTCAGCTTATCCTCAAATATGTGACAGGGATATCATTGAAACACCTCCTGAGGCATTTCTCCTCTCAGTGATCCATCTTTTAAATGCAGTCCTTTTTGTCATTAATGCTGTTTTACGGCTCTAGGGAAGGGGAGGGTGAGTACTTCCCAGAACAAAGAAGATAAAGGGGTGTGGGGTAGTGACATAGGAGCATTAGACAGGAAGGGCAAGCAGAGTACCTCTGCAAGGGAAAGAGCAAAATGTAGATGAGGTGAGACTAGAGTCCAGACACTACTGTTCTTTAGGCTTATGGCAGTGGGGGAAAGGAGGGAGGTAAGAATATAAGAAGCTCAGAAAACAATATGGTGCATGGTAACTGCATCCTGAAGGAGTACAATGAGGTTGCTGTAGAGAAACTGCTTATACTAGTGAAGTAAAAGTGATGTTCTACATCATTAACATTGTATTTTCTAAGATTGGGATTTGCCAGAATGTGACAGGGGTCGGGGGGGGCTGCTTTTCTCATCTATAGTAAAGAAATGTATCTCAGACGTATAAAAAAAAGGTAGTAGGGGTGGGGATATCTTTATTCCACCCTACTAGAACTAAATTTCCTTGCAGGGTATCATTCCCATTAATGGTGAGTAGAATTAAACTTGCCAATTAAACGTAATTCGATCTTTTCTGCATTTTAGGTAGATAATCAATTTAAATTTTGAACTCCATATCTGGACTGGTTCTCTCCTTCAAAGGTTCCTCTTCCTCCTTCCAAGATATAATCTTTTTAAATCTTTTGAGAGATTTTATTTACTTATTTGAGAGAGAGAGCAAGCGCACAAGTGGGAAGAGGGGCAGAGGGAGAGGAAGAAGCAGACTACCCTCTAAACAGGGAGCCCGATGCGGGACTCGATCCCAGGACCCCGGGATCATGACCCAAGCTGAAGGCAGATGCTTAACCAATTGAACCACCCAGGCGCCCCTTCCAAGATATAATCCAAGTGCAAGGAGAAGCTTGGTGTTGAAATAAGGACTAAGGACTCTTGGCCCAACTGCTATCCTTCTCTGGGGACTTTTCCTGGCCTCCAAGGAAGCTGTCGTTTATGTTAAGGGTCTGCATCTTAATTAACCGTTGTTTTTTTTTTTTTTTTTTAACCACTTTTAACCACTGCTGTCGTTTATGTCCACTGGCCTCTAAGGAAGCTGTCATTTATGTCCACTGTTGAAGTGTTCTTAGCTGGAATAACTTGTGATCTCTTCTCTCATGGTGGCCCAAGCATAGTGGGTCCCATCTGACTGAGCCTTCACTTGCTGATCTTCTGATTTGATAATTCCCAACAAGTTCATGATTTCTAAAGCCCCTTCTAACTCTTGAAATCTGTGGAATTCTGACATGGTTTTTGTCAGTGTGAAGGAATGGGCAGGAAAGTCACTGTCATTTCCATGTACCACCTCCCTTCACCCCTTAACGGCTGAGATGTTGGGGAATAAAGGCCACCTCAAGGGGAAACACGCTGCAGTTATACATGGGTTTCTACAAAGATGTCATTACTCTTTAAAAAGATTAGATTCAAAGGAGTGTAAAGCAATGACCCCATTCAGATCTTCCAAAAACAGTGACAGATGACTGTGTTAGAGCAATCCCATAATCTGAGACTCAAAGACTGAATCACCAATGTGTTGGGGGCTGTGAGTGAGTGAGGGACAAGATAGGGTCTGCATCTTTATTAGCCTTTTTTTTTTTTTTCCCAATTGTATCCTAAGAAACTCCAGATTCTAAAGGCCAGATTGGTCATGCATCTAAATTAGCTGCTGAAACCCCTATTGTCAAGCCATCTCTAATTAATGATATGACATTACAAACCTATTCCCTTTGTCTTGGTGGAGGAAGGAAACTACAATTTCTTGAACACTCACTATCTGCCAGGTATTTCATGCATCCCTCATTTAATTCTAGTGGTTAGGCAAGATTGGTATTATTATTCAGTTTCAGAAGCCACACCTAGCAGAGAAAGAGATTGTGTCTTGCACAGGTAGTAAGGGATGGAGCAAGAATAAAGCAAATAGTATGCAGTACCTAGTCTTTCCTTTATTCCATACTTCTATGGCAGGAGCTGATTTTCTCACTACTCTGTGGTGTCCTTAACTATTTGTGGTGCAAGTTTATATGCACCTTCCTTTCACTTTGATGGCAGCCTTCCTGATACACTAGTCTAAATATATTCGTATAACTCTCTCACTTATATGCCAAGGGATGGCTGCCATTTTGAACACACATAAAACACCAATGAGCAGAGAATTAACAACCGCAAGATCCAGTCCAGTAAAAATCAAGTACTAAGATGATGCAGACAAACTAGAAATGATGAATATAATGTATAATTTTAAAAAAATGCAAAACAGAGCTCACAAGTAAGGGAGAGGAATTACCTAGTTACCAGAAATGAGAAATAAAACCTAAAAAGCAAAGGTCTGAGCAACTGTGTGCATGCTTCATCCTCTTTAAGATTATGTTAGGAATAAGTTAAAGTAACTTAGGAGCTTCGGTTTCAGTGCCTACATGAAGGCAGTAGACTAGGCCTTAGCCCAAGTGAAGTAAGGAGGTGGGACTGAGATTTCAGCATTAAAGCAGGACTCTCAAACAGCTATTTATTGCAGATATAACAAATAATGAAAGGATGGAATACAATAAAACTATGGCTATTGGCTTGGCTTGTCTGCCCATGCCTAGGCTCTGAATGGAAAAAAAAAAAAGTCTCTACAAAACTAACCCTAAATTGTACATCATATGGGTTGGAAAGTTAGATTTATAATCTCAATAATCCAGGAAACACTAAACTAAGAAATTAACATAAAATGGTTGGTAATTCCCTTGGGGCACCTGGCAGGTACAAACACAAAACTCTTCAATCCAAGTTGTAGGGAGTTTCTATGGGAAGTCAAATAAAAAGAAAAGTGAGAGTAAGAGAATCTGACCCTCTGAGGCAGTAGAGCCTCAAGGAATTAAAATACAACCAACAATCTAAAACAATATATAACACAGATAAGTTTAAAATCATTAGAAACATAAAAGTGAATCAAAGGCCTAAGAAAAAAATAAGGCACTATGAAAACATAGGAAAGTTCAAAATAAGGTAAATATTGTAAAGATAATAATTAATAAACTAGTTATTAAAATTAAAGCTCAATGATGGGTTAAGCAAAAGATTAGACTTGCTGCAGAGAAAGTTAGAAATTAAAAGGCAGATTTGAAGAAATTCTTCAGAATATAGCATAGGTAAATAAATAGATGGGAAATAGGAGAGAAATTTAAAAATTTAGAACAGAGAATGAGAAAGATTATTCAATAAAACTTTAAGAACAAAAGAAAAAAGAAAATAAGAGAGAGGAAACATTTAAAGAGATAATGTCTGTGAGTTAATAAAAGAGATTAATCCTTACATTTAAAAACACCAAAAAACCCTAAAGACTCCACCAGAAAAACTATTAGAAGTTTTAAATGAATTCGGTAAAGTTGCAGTATACAAAATTAATACAGAGAAATCAGTGACATTTCTATATACTAATAATGAAGTACAAGAAAGAGAAATTAAGAAAACAATTCCATTTATAATTACACAAAAAAAGAATAAAATACCTAGAAATAAATTCAACCAAGGAAGTGAGAAACCTATACTCTGAAACTATAAAATACTGATGAAAGAAATTAAAGATGACACAAACAAATGGAAAAATATTCTGTGCTCATGGAGTGGAAGAACCAATACTGTGAACATGTTCACACTACCCAAAGCAATCTACAGATTCAGTGCAATCCCTATCAAAATACCAACAGCATTTTTAACAGAACTAGAACAAATAATCCTAAAATTTGTATGGAACCATAAAAGACCCTGAATTGCCAAAGCAATCTTGAGAAAGAAGAATTAAGCTGGAGGTATCACAATCTCAGATCTCAAGATATACTACAAAGTTATAGTAATCAAAACAGTAGGACAGTGGTACAAACAAAGACTTATAGATCAACGGAAGAGAATAGAGAGTACAGAAATAAACTCATGCTTATATGGTCAATTAATCTATGGCAAAGGAGGCAAGAATATACAATGGGGAAAACACAGTCTTTTTAATAAATGGTGATGGGAAAACTGGACAGCTACATGCAAAAGAATGAAACTAGACCATTTTCTTACACCATACACAACGATAAACTCAAAATGGATTAAAGACCTAAATGTGAGACCTGAAACCATAAAACTCCTAAAAGAAAATATAGACAGTAATTTCTTTGACATCAGCCTTAGCAACATTTGTCTAGGTATGTCTCCTCAGGCAAGTGAAACAAAAGTAAAAATAAACTATTGAGACTACATCAAAATAAAAAAACCTTTTACACAGTGAAGGAAACCATCAACAAAACAAAAGAGCAACCTACTGAATGGGAGAAGATATTTGCAAATGATATATCTGATAAAGGGTTAATATCCAAAATATATAAAGAACTTATACAACTCAATACCAAAAAAACAAAAAAAACAAAAACCCACCAAAAAACAAAAAAACAATCTGATTAAAAATGGGCAGAGGACCTGAAGAGACATTTTTCCAAAGAAGACACAGAGGGGCGCCTGGGTGGCTCAGTTGTTAATCGTCTGCCTTTGGCTCAGGTCATGATCCCAGGGTTCTGGGATCAAGGCCCACATTGAGCTCCCTGCTCTGCAGGAAGCCTGCTTCTCCCTCTCCCACTTCCCCTGCTTGTGTTCCCTCTCTCGCTGTCTCTCTCTGTCAAACAAATAAAATCTTTAAAAAAATTTTTTTTTAAATTCAAAGAAGACATAAGATTGCCAACAGACACATGAAATGATGCTCATATCACTCATCATCATGGAAATACAAATCAAAATCACAATGATATCATCTCACACCTGTCAGAATGGCTAGAATCAAAAAGATAAGAAATAATAAGTATTGGCAAGATGTGGAGAAAAGGAACCTTCATGTACTATTGGTGGGAATGTACATTGGTGCAGTCACTGTGGAAAACAGTATGAAGGTTCTTCAAAAAATTAGAAGTAGAAATACCATATGATCCAGTAATTGCACTACTGGGTATTTACCCAAAGAAAACAAAAACACTAATTTGAAAAGATACATGTACCCCTATGTTTATTGCAGCATTATTTGCAATAGCCAAATTATGGAAGCAACCCAAGTGTCCACTGATAGATGAATGGATAAAGACGATGTGGCACGTATATACAATGGAGTATTACTCAGCTATAAAAAAGAATGAAATCTTGCCATTTGCAACAACATGGATGGACATAAAGGGTATTATGCTAAGTGAAAGAAGCCAGGAAAGGACAAATACCAAATGATTTCACTTATATATGGAATCTAAAAAACAACAAATGAACAAACAAACAAACAAAAAAGCAGAAACAGACCTGTAAATACAGAGAATAAACTGATGTTTGCCAAAAGGAAGGGGATGGGGATGGGCAAAATGGGTGAAAGCGAGTGGGAGACACAGGCTTCCAGTTATGGAATGACTTAAGTCATGGGGATGAAAGGTACAGCATAGGGAATATAGTCAATGGTATTGTAATAGCCTTATATGGTGACAGGTGGTAGCTACACTTAGCTACACTTATAATGAGCACAGCATAACATATAGACTTGGCGAATCACTATGTTGTACACCTGAAACTAATGTAACATAGAGTGTCAACTATACTCCAATAAAAATAAAAAATGAAAAAGCTGAAACTTAAAATAACAAAAAATAAAAACACAATAAATCCTTAAAAGAATAAATTTTTTAAAAATCCTACATTTTAACACACCATTTGGAAATTTCAGACAACACTGACAAATCTTTAAAAGCAACGATAGGGAAAAAATAGATTACCTACAGAAGCAAACCAATTTCAGTGACTATAGACTTCTAAAGATCAACAATGGAGGTTGAGTCAACAGAATACCAGCTTCAGAGTGTTGCAAAAAAAGTAGATAAATAATGGAAGGTGTAGAATACTATATCCGGCTAAAGTGCCATTCAAGACTAAAGGTGAAATAAATTTTCAGAAACAGACTGAAAGAATTTATCATTTCAAGACCCTATCAATTGAACCCAGAAAGAAAAAAATACACTGAAAGTAGCAGAAGTGAACAAAAAATTATTAAATATGGGTAAATATAAATAACCACTGACCATATAAAGGAATGGAAATATTAATGTCTAGCTTGGGAGTACAAACCAACAAAATGGTTAGAGAGGGCTATCGGCGTTAAACTCATTCTAATGTCCTTATTTCATTCAGAAGAAGGATTAAAAATATAATATGCAAACTAGTGGAGGAAAAAAAGAGGAGTAAGGAAACTAGATTTATTCCATAGAAGGCAAGAAACAGAAAAAAAGAAGAAAAAGCATTGCAAACAGAACCAAAATAATATAGCAGAAATAAATCTAAATAGATCAATAATCATGGTAAATACAAATAGTCTAAACTAGCTAGTTAAAAGAGCTTACTACTTACTTTATTTTTTTTAAAGATTTTTATTTATTTATTGAGAGAGAGAGAGAGAATTACAGAGAGAGAGCATGAGAGGGAGGAGGGTCAGAGGGAGAAGCAGACTCTCTGCTGAGCAGGGAACCCGATGCGGGACTCGATCCTGGGACTCCAGGATCATGACCTGAGCCGAAGGCAGTCGCTTAACCAACTGAGCCACCCAGGCGCCCCTACTTACTTTAAAAAACAACAACAACAAAAAAAAAAACACCTATATTTTGTCACAAGAAATACAGCTAGTGACTTGGAGTACTTAATGGCTCAGAAAGGTTGAAGATAAATGGGTGAAAGAAGATAGGTGAATACTAATTTTTAAAAAAGCTAGAGTAGGTAGCGGGAGGGGAAGAATGAAGCAGGGGAAATCGGAGGGATAGACGAACCATGAGAGACAATGGACTCTGAAAAACAAACAGGGTTCTAGAGGGGAGGGGGGTGGGAGGATGGATTAGCCTGGTGGTGGGTATTGAGGAGGGCACATTCTGCATGGAGCACTGGGTGTTATGCACAAACAATGAATCATGGAACACTTCATCTAAAACTAATGATGTAATGTATGGGGATTAACATAAGAATAAAAAATAAATAAATAAATAAATAAATGCAAAAAAAAAAAGCTAGAGTAGCTGTGTTAGTATTAGACACACTGGACTTTCAGGAAAAAAACGCGTTTGGGGAATAAAGATGTGTTACTGCATAATGATAAAAGAATCATGTCTTTTCTGACACCAAAGTCTATCTTAGCAGCTCTTCATGCTGCCTATCCCTCATGGCCATTGTGATCACAGGTAACAAATAGTCGATGACAATCCTACTGACAGAAAGATGATTTTAAATCCCCGTAGGTAGTCAAACTGGCCTGAGCTGGAGTTCCAGCCACCGCTTACCAGCTTTGTTGCTTTATTCCATTTCACCTTTCTGTGCCTCCGGGTCCTCATCTGTGCCATACTTGCCTCTAGTGGTTTGTATGAGGATTAGCATAATTAAAGGAAATAGACAGCCAGTTTACACTAACTTCTCAACATATGCTAGCTCCCTCATACCCAATTTTTATCACAAAAAGTAAAACCTGAAAAACATAACTTCAGAAGGCAAATTGCTATTTAGGATTTCAAGTTGAAATCATTTTTCTTATAAAGAGTTAATTATCCATGAAATTAAATATTTATGCATTCACAGAACCAATGTATTTATAATGTTAGAATATGAAAGTGGCTGGTCTAGAAATTACAAGACTTTCTTAATGTCTTCACAGCTGATGTTTTTCTATCGTGGGAATATTATAAAATTACCTTTTACAATTAGCTAAAGAGAATAGTGTTCTATAAGGTCAGTTAGGAAAATAGCATGCAGTCGAACAGTTCCATTCAGGTGTGTAAGTGCTGATGGTTGGTTTAGATGCTCACTTGTAAGTAGTTCAGCACTTGGAGCATATTTTCTATTAAAACAAGACCACAAATGGTTAATTGTTTCCTAAGTGGGGTGACCAACTGTCCTGGCTGGCCTGAAACCAAAGGGCTTCCCAGAATACAGGACTTCTAGCGCTAAACCTTGGAAAGTCCTGGAGACACCAGAATTTTTGGTCATCCTACCAGGCCAGCACCCTAAAACTGATCTGCCTGCATCAGTCAGAGTTGCCGGAACCCTTCATGAGGACCCTGCTCTGCCAACTGCCAGTTTCTCCTGTTTCTCCGGTTAGTGGGCACAGCACTTGATCTCTGACAGTCATCTGAGGCCCCAGATGCTGAAACTACTCTGGGGTCCATGTGTGGGAGACAAAAGAACTGTGTCCTCTTATACTTTGTCACTTAGACCCCAACGCAGCCTGTTCTATGCCTAGAGTATCACTTCTTCCAAAAACATGGTGCTTTTAGCTTTGTGTACTTACTCTTCTCACATTGCTACCCAAAATGAGTCCCTCAATTTCAGGGTGGAGATAAGAGCGTTAAGAGAGGATCAGATGCCATCTTATCCTCTCTCTGGTCTTTATGCTCTCATCCTACCTCCCATTTGTATCAACTCAGACAATCGATGTCACTCTGAGAGGACAATCGATGCTCAGTCTGAGATGGATGGCCATTCACTATGTCCCCAGACAGCCACCTCCGAATTCTACTTGGAGCTTGCTTAAGTACCTGCACAGACTTTCTTCTAGGAATATAACGTAGCTAATAATGACCTTGAGATCGGCAAAAGAGCAGCCTATTGAATAACTGCCACTCACCAGGTCCACTTCAAATGACACTCCCACTACCTACACATTCTAGTGGAAATGAGTTCAGCCTCCCCTGTTCTCCCATAGCAATTACTTTCTGGTCCTATTTAAACCTCAATCATGATCTGCCTCGTATTAGAGTCACTTAAGCATGTGTCTATCTCCTTCATAAATTGTTAGGTCTTTAAGAGCAGAGAAACTATCCCATTCATCTTTATATCACTGTTAGAACTGAGCAGAGTACCTGTCACAGAGAGACTATTCAGTGCATGTTTCAGGAATTGATAACATCCTTGGGACTCTAGAAACTCATCAGAGATCAGCTGGTTCTATTTTTACTTGGTCAATAATTCAGTCTGTTAGAAGGAATGACTATATTAAATATGTTCTGCCAACATTGCTTATTCTTGCATTAAAATTTACAGACCAGTTAATTTAGTAGATCCCTATGATTTGAAAAGACCTCGTAGTGATAGAAAAAATGTAGGAATCAGAATAAATAAAATTCAAATTTTTCTAGGCAAACTTTCATTGAAAAGTCATTTGAATGATGCTGTTCCCTCCAGTAGATAACACCTCAACGGTAAGGTGTTACTTAGAAAAAAAGGGTAAAATGTGATTTTTATATTCTACTCAAAGGCTCTCATTTCAACTTTAAATTGCCTCAGAATACAATACAATAGCAGCCAAATCAATGAACAAAGTCAAATTTCAAGTAAATACATGAACAAATCAAGTTTCAAACTCAATTAACTTCTGGGAAAACAAAGACTCCTGAAATTAGGAATGGATTGGGAATTAAAGGAATCTGTGTCTTATAAAAAAAAATTTTTTTTTAAATGCCCAAATCCTTTACAAGTTTAAACATCAAAATGGCTTGAAAACAAAAATAGTCATAAAATGCGCCCTACATTAGAGTTAATAATGCACATAATCTGCTAATACGACGTACTGATAATCTTTCAATACATTAGCAATGTAAGTGGTAACAATTTGCAAAAGCTCCAAAATTATCATTAGCGCAAAGCCAGTGAAAAATTATTCGTTGCCCAAAAGGTTTCAGAGAGTTTTGGTACTACAATATCCAAGGCTGAAAAAAAAAGTTCTTTACGATCTTGACAATAAAGGTAATCCAAGATGAATCAAACTTCTGAGATGTTGGGAAAGAAGAGTCTATTCAACCATACCTTTAAGAGCGCCAGGAAACTATGTTTAAATAAACTCCTTCACTTTTGTCAAGGCCCTGCTATATAAGTGGTAGCTATACCTCCTGAAAGGATCACAAGGAATTCTTTGCGCTTGTTCACCAAACATTGAATTTGCTGTGGCTCCTCTGGGATCACTCCCAGGCATCCCCATCAGCTCCAGACAGAACTGGCTTTTACTGAGCACCTACTATGCATCAGGCAATAAGATAAGCACCATCACACACAATCACCCCAGTCCCACAGTTGCAAAGTGTTTCAATCCTGCAGCATTAGAACAAGTTTAAATTGGTAGCTATTACTTAGCACACTAAACTATGAGCCCAGATGACACATACGGTTAATTATATGTTATTCCACTCCAATTTTTTAAAAAAGGAAAAGATTCTGTGTGATTTCACACTGTACTAAATTTTCTAATAGGCAGAAGAAAAGGCAATCATTTAGTTGTGACAATATCATAATCCTTCTACCCATGAACCACAATAAAAGAATGTTCCACTGAACCATCTCATTCAAAAGGCAGTTTTCCTTCATGGTGATAGAAAAGGTAATTGTTTAGTTCTGAGCATCGTAACTGATTCCAGTGTTCTGCAAGGAGGAGAAAAAAAATATTTTCTGTTGCCTCAGAGTGATAAGTAACCATCTAAACATAATGCATGTGTATTGGAAAGAAAGAGGGGACAATGAACTGCCATCATATTTGCTTTCAGCAAGGCCATCAAGCCTGCATGTGGGCCTAGCTCTGAATAGTGCATCAGGCATCTTTACTTAGCAGAAAGCACTGTCATAGTGTGCAAGTCCCAATCCAGGGCCGATTTTTCCTGCCCTTTATATCTGCTCCTCTGTCCTGACATCTAGGCAGGGGGAAGAGGCTAGTAGATACTAAGAAAGTCAAAATGTTGCAAAAGAAATAGTGAGTCCTTTCCTTCCTGAATTAGGGAGTTAGAGCCAACCCTACAGTATTTATCTTCTGAATTTACAAATTTGTTCATAAGATCACAGTTAAGACATCTCAGGCTGAGAAGTCCAGTCCTAATTTTGTTGAATGAAGAATATTATTAGAGGCACCAGTCTGCCCCTGGAGCCAGTCGATGGAAAAGCAGGTGGGATTGGGGGTGTGGGGAGGAAGGGAGAAATGCTGGAGAGAAGACAGCTGGAGGAGGGACTAGCTTTCATCCCAAATGGGATCTTCCCTTCAGAAC
Source organism: Mirounga leonina (assembly GCF_011800145.1). NCBI lineage: Eukaryota > Metazoa > Chordata > Mammalia > Carnivora > Phocidae > Mirounga > Mirounga leonina. Next base: position 40,108,625 of record NW_023270451.1, on the reverse strand, counting down.
AGTAACCCGGTGGTCCAGGCCTAGCATGTCGTCAAATTCAAAGTATAGGCATCAAGAATAATTAAAAAGCACTCAAAGTATATAAATTTCTCTCTCATACCTGCTTGTCTTCTACTCTTATCTTGCATTCCTCATCTGGCAGTGGGTATACCTGCTTTGAACCTCAGCTCAAGTGTCTGTAGCTCCAGGAAGTTTTGCCTGCTTCCTCCACTCTCCCCAGCCTTGGGCAGGAGCCCCTTCATGGCTCCTGTAACACCTTCTGCCCACTTCTTGTTAGAGAGGGAGGAGGTATCTCTGCCCCTGAAATGGGAAATAACAGCTGTGAAGGGCCCCTTCCTCTGTTCTCATCCCTATGCCCCTTTGCTTGGTGGAATCTGATGGATTCATTAACCACAGTGCACTGTGGGCAAGGACACTGTGTCTGAAGTAACTTGCATTTAGCGATGTCCCTCCTTCCATCTACTGCTAGATATGGCAGGCTGGCTCTTCTTGTCTATGCACCTGTTTGGCTAAGTGGATCTGAGCGTCTGCCCCACAGACCTCACTATTCCTGTCATGCTGCACCAGGATGCTGAGATGCTGACGCAGTACAGGGGTACTTGAGAAGCTCAGGCCTTAGCCAGATGCCCTGATTCAGCTTAGGGCAACCCTGCATTTGGCCTCATTGGATACTTGCCCATCTGGAATTTTGTTCCCATTTTGGCAGTTGATTCTTATATCTACAGTTCCTTTGTCAGGAAAATGCAAAGGGAAGCACGATAAGTGGGTAGGTTCTAGCACCTAACTATATCCCAAACCTCTAACAATCCTACCTTTGCGCTTCCAGAAATACACTGAAATATCTGCCTCCCTCATTAGATGGTAAATTGCTCGAAAAACTATTATTGATCTTTACATCCCCAGTGCTTAGTACAATGTCCGATACACAGTAGGTACTCAAAAACTGTTGAGTGGATGAATGAATGTATGAATGAGTTTGGCCATTCTTGGACCTACTTGACTGACCCAACTCCTGGCCACTCTGCCTCTGTTCCTATCAGTTAGTCCCCTGACCATTCCCTACACAAGCTCAGGCTGACCCACCTGTGTTCACCCAGCTCAACATCCTCATTCTCTTTTAAGCCTTTTCCAGCTAATTCTGCCCACACTCATTTCCTTTTCTAAATGCCTTTTGCACAATTTAGTACTTTACTATTCTCAATGTTTTAAGTATGCTGGAGTTATGTTCTTAACTAGGCTATGTAAGACCTGGCTGTCGACTGACTTCTTCCAGGAAACATCATCAGGAGGGCAAAGTTGGCAAATAGAGGAACTGCTATCTAGTCTCCCTACCTTCAATTAGGTGGGGAAAGTCAGTTACTTTCCCTAGGCCTCAGTTTCCTCTTCTATGAAAATGGAGTAATCATCTGTTTGAGTACATCATGGCATTGTAAGGAACAAAATAAAAAATACAGTGGCATCTGTAAAAATCTTATGCATAATTTATACCTCTTAGAATGTAGAACCGAGTTTGGATCAGCAGAGACCTTAATAAATGCTTGGAAATTTACTAGATAATAATGATGTTGCTTACAGGCATCTCATTTTAATGAAGGTTCAGTTGTTCTTAGTAACTCTAGTAAGGATTATTATTATTTGCAATGACAGATGGGTGATCTGGTACATTTACTCTTATTCCAAGGAGGGTCAGGTGGCTGAAAATGTTTGAAAAATATTACTAGGGAATCTCCTGGAATGTAGTTTTGCAATTTATAAATGTTTCCCATTATTGTATTTCTTAAAGTGAATTCTTGTTTATTAGGGGTATCTTAGTCTGTTTGGGCTGCTATAGCAAATTACTATAGATGAGTGGCTTAAAAACAACAGAAATTTATTGCTCACCATTCTGGAGGCTGGGAAGTCCAAGAGCAAGGCACCAGTAGATCTGGCGTCTGCTAAGGGCCTACTTCCTGGTTCATAGACAAACATATCTTCACTGTGTCCTCACATGATGTTAGGGATAATGGAGCTCTCTGAGGTCCCTTTTAAAAGGACACTAATCCCATTCATGAGAGCTTCACTCTCGTGACCTAATCAACCCCCCTAAAGACCCTACCTCCAAATGCCATCACTTTGGGGATTAGGATTTCAACATATAAATCTGAAAGGATACAAACATTCAGTCTCCAGCAAGGGAGTTATAATCCAACACGAGAATTATCAAGAACTTCATCCTTATCCATTCCCCTACTATTACTTACTTGTAACATTATCTTAACTTGAATTCTGATCTCAGTATAAACTTATGTGGAAAGTCGGGTAGGATTTATGATCCCCATTTCATGAGTGAGAACTCAGAAATTTAGTAAATTTGAAGGTCCAATGGCCTGGAAGCCACTGCGTCAGGACCACAGGGCTCACGTGGTGTGAAGCTTCAGTCCTCTTTCTAGTAAGATGAGGTGAAGAGGTAAGATACCAAGGCCTGATTCATAGGTAAAATATAGACTGTTTAATATTTAGCCTTTGGGCACTTAGATTTGGTAGGATAAGAGGTTTAAACTTTTGTTTTAAAGTGAAATTCCCAGGTCATTTTTCAAGGGTTTATATACCTCCGTCCTATTTGCTCTGCTCCGTGTAACCGAGAGTTCTGTAATTGGTGATGAATATTCAGATTACCTGTGCTGCAAATGAATCGGTCAACTTGTTTTGCATCACATTAACTTCAGTAAAGACAATCTCCAAATATACTAGGTTAGTAAAGAACTTTTGACATTATGTGATAAAAAATTGTGACTTACCAACATTTTAAGATGAAAAAAACACTTTACATATTGATGCAGTAATCCCCCACCTCCCCCCACCCCCGCCTGCCTTTATCCAGGTGGAGGGGAGGGGAGGATACATTCCAGGACCCCCGATGGATGCCTGAAACCGTGGAGACTACTAAACCCTACATAGACCGTTTTTTCCTATACATACATAACTATAATAAAGTTTCATTTATAAAGTAGGCACAGTAAGAAATTAATAACAATGACTAATAATGAAATAGAACAATGATAACAATATACCGTAATAAAAGTTATGTGAACGTGGCCTCTCTCCAAATATTTTACTATGCTGTATTCACCCTTATTCTTGTGAGATGGGAGATGATAAAACGCCTACCTGATGAGATGAAGTGAGGGAAATGACGTGGGCGCTGTGACGTAAAGTTAGGCTACTAGTGACCTTCTGATGATTCGTCAGAAGGAGGAGCATCTCCTTCCAGACAGCAATTGTCCGCAGGTAATCGAAACTGCGGAAGGCGAAACTGCAGATGAGGATATTTAGTTCAAAGCCCAAAGAAACAAAAATAAGGGCAAAGTTAGGAAAATCGCAGAGCGCTTTCATTGAAGGGAATTATGTTTTGTAGTGTCACTGACTTCAGTGGCTGAAGAAACAGAATTCATTATATACAGAGAATATTTTATATACTCTAAGATTCCGTAAGATGGGATGTGTATGGGAGTTGTGTAATCAATTTTAAAACAGCACAAAAATATTTTTTACAGGGCGGTTCAAAGTACAAATATAGGAGGAGACCCATTTGCTTTGCTTTAGAAATTACATGTAAGAATCTAATAACATAAATTTAAAACTAAACCCATGCGTAGGTACATGAAGGAGGGGGGACGTTTAATAACCTTTAACTGAATTAATTAACATACCCCATGTTGTGTGAAAAGGTAGTCATTCTTACTCCGTGTATTTCTGTTTAGGACTCAAATTCTAAGTGTAGTGGCCCAAAAAAATGTATAGATCTAAGCTGTCTGATATGATAGCTGCTAGAAACATGTGACTATTGAAATTAAAACCCAGTAAAATTTAAAACTCAGCTCCTCATTTGCACTTGCTACACGCACGTGCTCAAAAGCCACACATCAGTAGTGGCTACTATATTAGAGGAAAAGACATCTTGCAGAAAGTTCTATTAGACAGCAATCCTTTCTGCTAGTATAGGTTAACAAGGTTAACAAGGATTTCATGTGCATGTGGGGGAACGTTCAGCCAATTATTCCAAATTAGCATGCACCTGCTCCAAGTTTCTAAATACTTTTGTTACACACACATACACACAGAGCTGAGTCTTGACCATCATAAATCATCGTATCTTTATATCTTCCATAGTCACTGTTTTAATATTGGTGAAGCAAACTTTGAACCTGCTACTCAAGGGATTGTGATGTAATGAATACCTTAAAATAATTCTCACTATTGCACCCACAGACTTTTTCACTGAGGAACATAACATTTTTGAATGCTTGGTACTTTATTTAAACACACATATATACAAGGATGACAAAGGGAAACTCTGCAGAGTTGAACATAGTGGCTGCATGCATTGGGAGGATCGGCAGACTCTAGGTTTACAGGATGAAATTCGGGTTGAAAATAGGTAAAGACCAGAGAGCAAGTTTCATCTCCCATCACCACATAGAAGGGTCTTCCAGCCTGTCAAACACAAGAAGGAAAGCATGTGAGAGAAGCTTCCCAACTTCCTGGGAGGCTTTCAAAAGTGAGACATTCAGTTCTGAACTGAAAGATGATCAGGAACTGTTGAAAAGGCCCCTGTTGGCATTCTAAACAGGAGGTCATGTAGAATATCAGAGCAGAAGACAGCGGCGTAATATACAGAAACCCAGCTGAGTAGCTTTCACTCATGTTCACGGGAGTCTCAGGCAAATCTCAGAGGGAGTATTGAAAAGGCGCTGTATTTATCAAAGGAACCGAAGAACTCTGCAATATTTCTAAAGATCAAAACTACAGGAATCACACAAAATGGTAACAAGAAAGTTATTGTTACACAACTCTGAATATGCTTCTTTTGTTTTCCTGCAAGGCTTTTTATGTAGTAAGATGCTATTTTTATAAAGAACCCTTTTTAATAAAATAGCTTTCACAGGCAACTTCAAGGCTGTCAACTTTGGCCTCCTCCTAACTGCACATGATTGAGACTGTCCATCAGGGTCCAATTAATTCTATTCCATGCACCAACTGTGAGACTTCAAGCCACAAAACAAACAGTAGCAGCAAGGTTGTTAAGTCTGGATGGTTCTTTTTCTTACGGAAATTACATAAGATCTACCCTAAACTTTTTACCACAGTAAGCATCACATGCATGTCAATGAAAGCTTAAGGGCATGTGTTTAGTATTAAAAATAACCTTTATGAATTTCCCACCTGCTTCCCTTGCATTTGCTGTTTAAATCTGGGTTGATACCTCCAGATACAAGAGTACTGGAGTTTTATTCCAGTCCAAATTGTTGTTTCCTTCAGAGAAAACAAACCTGACAGCTCTAGACCTGTACCTTGGCCCTGGCTGGCCCTTTCACAACAGAGGGATGGTGGGAGGGAAAGTATGTGGCTCAGCAGGTCACCCCTCTTGTTCTCTGGGGAGAACCCCAAGGAAGAGTGATACGCCAGTCATGCTCACTGAGTAAGTGTTCTAGTGACCTCTTCTGGGGAACCTGGTTCTTGACATTGTCAAGCTCTGGGTTTAGGCAGACAAGCTCCCACAGAAATGGAGGAACTATGTGCCCTTTGATCTTGCTCAGGGCAGAGACAGGAGGGATAGGACAGAAGAGCCAGGAAGTTATGAAAATGGAGGAGGGTCGGGCTGCTTTCCAGCAGCACTCATTGCTCATTGTCCACAGTGTTTCGAAAACACCAGCTGTACCTCTTCCCAAGACTAGGCCACACTCCCAGAAAGCCTCCAAGGTCACAGATAAGTCCCTAAGCATATTATGTCCTTAACATTCATTCCATGAATGCAATAAATTATTATGTGATATTGAGCTTAAAATATGTCAAAAAGTAAACAATAGCTGCCTCCCATGTGCCCCTCCCCACCCCGCCCCACCACCAAGATTTATCTACAGTTTCATGTAAAATGAGGAAGATTAGAGCAAGACCCATGAGTGACATATGCAGGACATCTAGACACTCCACATACCATATGAAAACTAAAGATTATCCCAGCCAAAGATGGACTATTGGTCATTTCAATATAGAGATGGGGACTTACCCTATGTTCTCTCAATTCTAACCCAGTTAGAAATTCTATATAGAGTCTTTTCTAAGGTAAAAGTCACTTATGTTAAAAATTTTCAAAGAAGCACCAAATAATCTGGGGTAGAAAATGATACCCCACAGAAGTTTAGAGATTTGCAAATTATTACGTGAAAACAAAGGTCCTCACTGCCCTGTGACCCATCTCCGTTTCTGCCCAAATACTACCTGGTCTGCAAGACCCATTCCAATGCCTCCCCCCCCGCCCCAGCCCAGGCAGCCCTCTGGGATTTCCCTCTCCTGTGCCATCTTGAGCTCTGCAACAATGCCTTTCATACCTAGTTCTGGGAACATTTTCTGTGCTTTCTCTCATCAAGAGGTCTGAAATCAGTGTCTCAGGGCTAGATCGTTTTCCATACCTAAAAAAAAAAAAAAAAAGGAAAAGAAAAAGAAAAAGTCCTTAAAGCAAATTTGAAATATTCATAAAAAGGAAAAATATTTTTTAAAAAAAGGAAGATAGTGTCCCACGTGGTTGATCATCTGTTAACAAGTAATCTAGGTATATGAAACAGACATTATCAGAAGTATGATTTCTAATTATATGTAATTTTGCTTAAATAATAATTTACCAGAATATTTGAACCAATCAAAATTCCTAGTCAAATTCTTGCCTTTTTATACTACCACAAACAATACATAGATAGACTTTTATAACTAAGTGACAGGAAATAAAAATATATTACAGTATGATTTTAAATGTTTCCATAATTAGTTAATTGGCTATAGTCCTGATGATATACAGCAGTTTAAACCTTAACAAAGAGACCAGATGATATTTCAGAAACAGCCCTGGGAAAAAAAATCAGCAGACAGAAGTTCTAGACCCACCTGTGTCTTCAAATCTCAGTTTTCTCATTTGTAAAAATAAAATCATAACTCACGCTTAAATTGGAGTTTTTGTGGAAATCCAATGAGAGCCACAATGTTTTGAAAGCGACAGACTAAAACACAAATGCAAGATATTGCTAATGAAATGCACTCATTCTTACAGAAAACAACAAACCTTGGTCCTGTATTTCCCATATTTGTTTGGGGTACCAAAAACTAAAAGCCTTCTCTCATGCTATGATTTTAATCTGCCCCGTAAATATAAAGGAATCTCACAGATCGTGGAAAGACCATGGAATCTTACTGGTCTTTTTTCTCCTAGAGCAGCATATGGATATAGGACTACATGTGAATGCAAGGGTGGTGTATGCTAATTTCTCCAGGTGAGTGAGTACATAGGTCTTTGCCTGTCTGTCTCTCTCACTGCTAAAGGGTCTGACAAGTCTATACCAAGATATATTTTTCCCTTTCTCAGAAAAGGCCTTGTATACCAGAAACCATATTGTTCACAAATGAAAAACTAGCCTGGATGGATTGATTAGCTACCAGGTAAAACAGCAAAACAAAGCCGTCAGAGGGTATAGCTATCAAGTACAATTAAATCTAAATTTTGGGGGAAGATTTCCTATTATTGCTCCTTTGCTGGGACTTAAGGAAGCAAAAACAAACTGCTCCCCCCCACCCCCATCATTTGTAAGATTTCCTCAACATTTTCCGGAGTTGTGATATCAAACTATAGACTGCTGCTTATACCTATTTATTCTGTTCATCAGTTGATTTTATTAATCTTAAAACTCTTGAGCAACTTCAATTCATTTATCTTCACCATGCTCCAGTGAATAAAACTGGCTAATATTTTCTCCAATTTACTAATAAAGAACCTAAATCTAGAATAGCAGAATTTGCAGTCCTAAAGTGGCACACAGGACAGCAACGTTCATTTTTCTTCCTTCTCTACTTAATTCTGGATTACCCTTCTTCTCTACCATGCTTTAACTGGCAAAGGTAAAGTCTCTAGGGAAAAAATTCTCAAACCTGGTTTCAATTAGTATCAGCTGGGAAGCTTTTAAAACCTCTGTAAAGCCTGGGTCCCACCTCCGAGGCTCTGATTTAACTGGTCAGGGGTGAAGCCCACCACTAGTATATATATATATATATATTAAGATTTTATTTATTTATTTGACAGAGAGAGAGTTAGCGAGAGCAGGAACAGAGCAGGGGGAGTGGGAGAGGGAGAAGCAGGCTTCCTGCTGAGCAGGGAGCCTGATGCGGGGCTCGATCCCAGGACCCTGAGATCCTGACCTGAGCTGAAGGCAGACACTTAACGACTGAGCCACCCAGGCGCCCCTAGTATATTTTAAAAGCTTCCCAGGTGATTCCTATGTGTGACCAGGATGCAGAAAGACTAATCTAGGGCTGGGTTTCTCAATCTTGGCACCATATATGACATTTGGGGCTGGAAAATTCTTTGTTGTGGGGGGCTGTCCTAGGCATCATAGGATGTTTAGAGTACGAAGTCAGCACGAGCTGAGAACCACTGATTTAGGGAACTATAAAAGCCACATGTGGTAGATTTGTGCTCTAGAACAAACGATGCAGCTTTCAGAAGCAATGGACCGGGAGCATATAGCTTAAAAAACTGAGTAGAAAGAATGTTATCAGCCTACCATTTGTGCCAAATAAAAACGTATGTTCACAAATGACACCGTAATTTTCGGGGCGCCTGTGTGGCTCAGTCGTTAAGCGTCTGCCTTCGGCTCAGGTCATGATCCCAGGGTCCTGGGATCGAGCCCCGCATCGGGCTCCTTGCTCAGTGGGAAGCCTGCTTCTCCCTCTCCCACTCCCCCTGCTTGTGTTCCCTCTCTCGCTGTGTCTGTCTCTGTCAAATAAATAAATAAAACCTTTAAAAAAAAAAAATGACACCGTAATTTTCAAAAATACAACCATGTGGGGATTGGGTGTGTGAGATGGGAAGGCAATGATACGGAATGGAGACAATGGGTGCAGATGACAAACCTCTGATGGTTTCTAAGAAGGAATTTATGTGAAGATGAGACAGAAAACTCTGGTTCAGAATCAACGCATTCCTGAATCTCTTCCCATGAAACTCAAGTCCCTTCCCTTTGTTTTTTCCTTATCAAAGATGGAGATCACACTGGATGCTGATGGTAGTGACAATGTCCGAGGGAAATCGGTGGGAGTGCTCCGGTTTCATCACCCCTAAAAAGAAAAGCCTTCATAAAATGTTCTTAGATTCATGACCTGTAAAATGGAGATAATTACATTCACTTCAAAGCTTTCAGGTGAAGACAGAATGAAATAATGCCTAGGGAAACATTTTGAAATGCTAAAGCTTTATACAATAGTAAAGCTTTATAGCAATCATCTTTGCAGAAATAAGTTCTACTGTGTTATAACTGACAAACTAAATAACCAACAAAGCTTTTCCTAGATAAACTACAAAATTAGTATTTTTTATTTGAACAAGTTCTTTTCTCTGATCTACATGATAGCATAAGCAAGTATTTGAAGCATTTAACTTTCTGAGAAGTCTACTAGGATATAAAACATTATTGCTTTTTGCTAATTAAAATGAACCGACTTCAAGATTCACAAACCAATACTATTTAATTCCGGCATTTTATGTATTTCTGATTCTATGTAAACTGGGACTTTTTCAGAAGTTTTTTAGGATGTCATACCCCTTTTTGATCAAACAAGGAAAAAATTTTATTTAAGAAATATAAATTCTCCCCACTTTGAATCCTTCCCAACTATTCCCTGACTTGTAAATAGTAGAAAGTATGGTAAAAACAAAAATAACACTTTACAAAATATAATTTAGACATGTTAACATTAATGTTTTTAAAGGGCTCACCCTTTTTAGCTTATCAAGGTCATTTGATACCAGTAATTAAAATAAGATATTGAATGACTTAGAACTAAGATGAACCAATTTTGGGAACAAATTTTAAATCCTATGTTATAGTTAGAATGTGATTTTTTTTTTTTGCTTAATATTTGATGTTGAGAGTGAAGACATGACATTTAATTTTAGCTTTCTGAGGATTCAGAATAAAGTTTACAATTTCTCAAATTCCATGTAATCCCTGGGTTTATCCCAGCGTGACTAGTTTCTCCTTAACAAAGCACTAAGTGGGCACTTCCTTCTCAAAATTCACCTGCTAGAAGATGGGAAAAGTCTGCATTTTAGATCAACTGTTTTCATGCTAAATCTCTATTAGCATCAGGATTTTTAAGTAAAGGGCTGAGACTGGAAAAAAAAAAAATCACTGTACAGAAGAAAAGAAACTAGCTCCATTTGTCTTTTCCTAAATACTGTCATTCAGTTTTGCTCTGGGCAGCTTGGAAAATCTGGCAGGGTCTTTGGCAATTCAGCTGTTTCCTGGTTGGTGGTGGTGGTTGTAGTTTCTCAACACTCAGCTCATCTCCCTACAGCACTTCCCCCGAGCACTTCTGACCTTTTTTTGGGGGGGGGGGTCCTTTCCCATCCAGGTTTCCAAACAGTCCCCCAACTGCTCTAAGAACAAAAAAGAGCAGGGAGTGAGTGGGAGAAGATGGACAGCAACACAGACTAAGGAGCCTAAATCTGGGGGGTCACGATTTTGTAACTATAGTTGCAGAGGGAAAGTGTTCAGTGCCCTACCCAATTATTCACTGAGAACTGAGTATGTGTCTGATACTATGCTGCCCAGGAATACAAGCAAGAACAAAAACTGGTCTCTGTCCTCTGAGATCCCCAGGATCTCCGGTTGTGGGACAGGGCGCTCCGGGAGTCGGTCCCGAGGAGCCCACCCACCTCTGCCTGGTGATGAGGTTGATGTAGTGCCGCAGCGCTGAATAGTATCTGGCCATGTCCTCCGCCGGCGCGTCCTCTCCGGGGTTGTCTGGCTTGGAGGGGTACGCCTCAGCCAGCGCGCCCAGGCACACAAGCAGGGACAGGGCGAGGGTCAGTCCGGAGAGCCCCAGTCGCTTGCTACCCAGCATCTGCGGGCACAGAAGGCGCAGCGGAGAAGAGTGGGAATGGAAAGGACACACGCCTCGAACCTCCCTCCCTGGTCTCCCTCCCCGCCCTCTCCCCACTACCACTCGTGACCCCTCAATCCGCGCTCAACCCAGTCCCTTAGAGGAAGCGGAGCAGCACTCGGCTTACTAACGGCAACATCTGCCTTGGCCGGATCCCCCTGTTCCACCCGAAAAGTCCGCGCAAATTCCGTCCAAGTCGCTGGACCCAAGAGTCGCGCGCAACGAGAGGCGCGGGACTGGGGGCCAGAGCCAGCCGGCGCCAGTTTAGATACTCTAAAAACAAATGTAGAAGTTGCTCCCCGTAGGTTAAGGAATTGTCACTTTCCTACCCTTTTCCCCAAACCCCCGTCGGAGGAGAAAAGTTTCTTCTTCAATGCTCGTGGTCGGTCTTGCTGCAAGAGATAGTTAGAGCTGAGATTCCTTCGGGGTGACAATTTGGGGGAGAGAGGAGAGAACTGCTTTCCCGGCAGTAGTCTCGGTTCGGATCCCAAGGATCCGGGAAGGTGATCCCTCACTCAGGGGGAGCTGCCTGGGAAACATCCATCCAGGCAGGGACCCCCGAGGAAACTGCCACCTGCCCAGAGTTGGGGTCGCGTCCCCCTGCAAGTCCTCCCGAAGATAACCCAGAGGGACCGCGCAGCCGGGAGGGTACGGAAGCAGCGCGGAGTTGCAGTTGGAAAGGACCAGAAGCAGCAAGTGGAATTTAGCCTCCAAGATCGGCCACCGCGCGTCGGGTCAGGAGAGGACAGAGCGCGGCGCGCAGGGGTTGGGACGCCGGGCGCGACCCTCCCGGGGCCCCAGAGCTCCCCCGAGGGTGAGCCGGCGCCGTCCCCCGCTCCCGCCCCAAGCCGAGCGGGTCGTGGCACTCACGGTGGCGGGCGAGCGGGCGGGCGTGGCTGGGCGGCGAGCGCTCTGCGGTCAGGTGCGCCTCTCCGAGGGGTGAGTGCCGGCGGACCGGGTGCGGAGAGCAGGTCGCGACAGGGCTTTTATGGCGCTCCCTCGCCGCGGCAGGAGGGGCCTCGGGCAATCACGTTCGGGTGACTCCCACCCCGCCATTTCCCGCCCCCGACTGGCGGGGGCGGGGGGAGGGGGCTGAAGCCGCAGTCGCTCCAGTGGCGGCTCCTGTGGCCACCCGCACCCCAACTCCTGGACCCCAGGCCCTGCCCGGGGAGGGGGTTCCTGGAGAGGTGCGAGCGTGGCCGAAGCCCGAGTCCCTGACCTCACGCGGCGCCCAACCCGGCTTTCCTTCACACCCCGTCTAGTCCTGCTAGAGATACGAGCAGCCCAGATCTACTGTGTCGCTTGTCACTGAGACCACCAACTCTATGGGCGCCAAGGTAGGGGATACATGAATCCTCTACTTGGTGGAGCATCTCCGGGACCCGCGCGGCAGAAGCGCGGGGCACAAATCCTGAGTAGAGACAACTTGGTGCACAGATCTTCCTGAGCGGAAAACTGGCCCAGGGCGCCTGTCCGAGGTCCCGAGTTTAGTGGCCCCCAAATGGCCCCCTCCTCCACTCAGGGTCTTAGAATGGGCTTCTGTGGCTTCGGTCCCTTTCCCCAGCTTCTTTTTCAAGGGGATCAGCCCACCCCAAGTACTCGCCCACATGCTAGGAGCCCGGCTCCATCAGGACTGAAAGAGTGTGGCGATTGAAAAGTCCCCAGTAGTGGGACACGGTAAACCCACTTTCTCTCTTTGCTGGGAAAGAGCAGCGTTTCGACCATCTGGACACCCATTAAAGCGCAATCGAACGAAAAATTCTGACCCAAAGCTACCCGGTAGTTAAATGAACAGGAATTTCTCCTTTATTAGCCCTTGGATAGTTACAAATACTTTCATTAACGTTGATTGAGAATGGGGGTTCTCACTGAAATGAACAGGTTAAAAAAAAAAAGATCACCATTAATTGGCACATCACGTTAAACCTGTTGAATGAATATGAAAGATTCAGAAAACCATTTTTTACAGGATCAGGATTTTATATCTTAAATGTTGCCTGAATGAATACTCCTGGAAGTCCAACTCTCTAAATAAAACGGCATGTTAGGAAATTAAAGTGCGAAGGTACAAGCTATTTTAATGTTAAAATCCCAAGTGATTCTGTTAAACTTTCTGTGCTGTTTCCACCTCACTGAATTAAATATCAATTACTGCGTGGCTAGCTCTGTGCTCCGGTGTTCTCTCTCATTCTCTCTCTCTCCCTGCCTGTGTGTGTGTGTGTGTGTGTGTGTTAGAAATTTTGAGGGCCACATCCCTTTCACTTAGGTGAATGCTTCTCTTTCCATATTGCACAAACATATGACAGGGACACAAATATCAGGGCTCTCAGAGTTGTTCCAGGGTACTTATGTCTGGTAAAGTTAGAACAAAGCACCTTCTCACTTAGAGCTCTTTCTTGATAAGAGGAAAAGCTCCGTCCAGTTTTCAATAAATAATCTTATTTTTAGAGTGTATCATAGATACACATCAGTCATCCCTTAGAAGGAGTCATTGAATTTGGGAGAAATCCCTTCTAAGGAGATGCACCATTCTTGAGTGAGGGGAAGGCTGGGGACATTTGATTAATTGAGCTTACAATAACACCACTGGTATCCAAAACTAAGAGCTGATTCTCAGGGTTCAGCATTTAGAGGCTAAAACCTGGAGCCTAGCGCCCTAGGTGTATCCTTACATCCTTATCCCTTCCCTCCAGTGCCAACAGCATCCTCTGGCTTTGGGCTCTGAGTATTCCATCTCTTCTCTCAGGACTTTGCTCCATTAATTGCCTCCTCTCTTTTCTACAGTTTTCTATGCTTACACATATATACTTACAGCTTATAAATTTGCTTGCGTTTGCTCCGTGAAAGAAACAAATGAAAACCAAAATTCCTCAAAAGCAAAAAGACAGTCATTCAACCAAGCATCTCCTAGAGCCTGAACCATTTCTCTCCTTCATTTCAAAATCAAGTTTATTTATTTATATGTATATGTATCCTTAGCAGCTTTATTGAGATACAATTGAGTTATGCTAATCTGTAAGGGTTTAAAATATCCCATTGGTTGTATTCTTACATACATACTCTGTGAATTCATCACCACAGTCAAGGCAGTGAACTTACACACCACCACCAAAAGTTTCCTCATATCCCTTTGGTGCAGACATTTGTGCCATTTTCTGTCCCTCACCCAGGTAATCATTTTTATTAATTTCTTGTGCATCTTTCCTGACTTTCTTTATGCAAATAAAAGCAAAAATGAACATACGTTCTTATATTTTTCCTTTTTTATAAACAAAAGGAACATATACACTGCTCAGCACCTTAATTTTATTATTTAATACCATATCTTAGACATCTTCCCACTTAGACCTTAAAAGATTATTAACTCAATCTCAAGCCCCTCTCCTCTCCTTGGAGGATGGGGGAGTGGAGCTGAAAGTTCCAAGTTCCAAACATGCCTTGGCTTTCTGGTGACCAGCCCTCATCTTGAAACTATCTAGGGTCCCCAAGCCACCAGTCAGCGTGTCAACAAACAAAGAGATTCTCACTTCAGACATTCCAAGGGTCTTAGAAACTCTTTTGTCAGGACCCATGGTTAAAGACCAAATATAAGAACAAAAGATACTCCTAGCACCCTTATCACTCAAAAAATTACAAGGGTTTTAGGAATTCTAGACCAGGAACTGGGAACAAAGACCAAATGTATTCATTATACCACAGGTGGTCAGATCAAGTCTCATTGAAAAGGTGACACTGAGCAAAGACTTGAAGAAAATGAGAGAATAAGTCAAGGCAAAACAAAACAAAACAAAACTGGGCCAGAGACATCAGAGGCTAAGGAAAACCTAATGTAAAGACCTTAGGGCAGGATGTGCCTGGGAGGGAGTAAGGGATGAAGGTAAGAATGATTCCAGATTTTTGGCCTGAGCAACTGAAAGGATGGTGTTTCCTCCAACTATAATGCAGACTGCTGTAGCTGGAGTAGGTTTGGTGTTGGCAATGGGAGTTCTGCTGAAGATGCCTTAAGATTTTGTTGTCTACTAGACCTCAAGGGGAGGTGTCAGTTATATGTATGAATCTGGAGTTAAGGAGAGAGATCTAGCCTTGAGTTATAAATTCAGGAGTTGTTTGACTTTTGGTGACATTTAATGCTGTGACAATAGATAAGATTAACAAGGGACTGAGTAAGGGAAGAAACAAGAAGAGCCCCAATCCAGTCCTGCAGTGAGCCGACACTGAGAAACGAGATGAGAAGGAATGAACATAGCCTGAGATGGAGGGACAAGAGAGGTGGAGGAAAATAGAATTTGATGGTTTGTGTCCTTGAAGCCAAGTGCAAATTTTTTCTTCAAGGAAGAGGAAGTGAGCGTCCGCATCAGCTGCTGCTGAAAAGTAAAGTAAGACACAGACTGAAATCAACCACTGTCTTGAGCAACATGGGGTTCTGACAAGAGCACTTTTGGACTGGCAGGGTTTAAAGGAGAAAGAGAGGAAAGATATTGGAGACAAGTCATCCTGAGAATTTCAGAGCAAAGAGGAGTAGAAAAAACAGGACAGTAACTGGTGAGAGAAATAGGGTGGAGAGAAAAATCTTTCAAGGTGGGGGAAAGGAGCATGTTGGCCTGCTGAAGGGAATGATGGGAGAGGAGTAAAAAGACAGCAAAGGGGAGCTATAAGTGTTATGTATTAGGGATTTAACCATTTGTGAAAAGAGTTGCAAATATTTACATGTAGCTTGTCATTCTCCTTTCAACTTTGCTTAAGGTATTGTTTTCGCCTTGTAGAAGTTTTAAATTTGTAGTTGAATGTATTAATCATTTCCTTTGTGGCTAAAAGAGTTTGGACTCTTAGTTTAAAAGACCCCCAGGTGTCTCAGGGGTTGTAAACTATGGCTTGAGGGCCAAATCCAGCCCTTCACTTGTTTTTGTAAATGGCTGGGGTTTTTTTGGCTACCCACCTAGTGCCATTCCTGCTTTCTTTTTTGCTAACAGACCCGAATTTGATTCTGACATAGGCATTTCCAGCCAAGATTCTGGATTATGGTAACTCTCTTGCCTTTGTCAGTGACTGGTTTAGGGGTGAACATGTGATCTCTTTCTGGCCAATGAAATACTGGGATAATCAGCTGGGAGTTTTAAGGGAAGTGTGTCTTCTCCGGAAAAAAAGAAGCATATCCTTGGCCATGATTCCTCTCTCTCTTCATTCTTTGAATACTGTTGAGTGCAGAGGTGGATCTTAGAGCTGTGGCAGCCATCTTGTGCTCTTGAGGAGCAATACTGCAAATACACTGAGAGGACGGAATGCAAAGATCAAAAGGGCTGAAATCCTTGATGAAGTCAGTGAACTGCCAAACTAATTTTGGGACTGCCCACCATTGCGTATCTCCTTACGTAATTAATAGTTGTCCACATGGTTTAAGCCAGGCTGGGTTTTCTGCTACTTACAGTCAAAAGCATTCCTAATTAGCAAACTCAGCTTCTAATTCTTGGTTTTCTTTACCATTTTTCCTCTATTCCTTTTGGTATTTTGTTCTTTTTTATTTTCAGGTTATTTATTTTTTGATAATGGAAACCTCAGTTTGAGCCTTATATTTACCTTTCTATGTGTAACACATTTTCCTTGACTCCTCCAGGGCCTAACTTAGGCCTGTTCTACTAATGGCTTGTGTTACATCTGCTTTTCTGTTGTCTGAGAAGGTGGTGAGGATGAAACTGAGACAGGGTTAGGGAAGAAAGGTGGGACCAGAACTGTGGGTATCACAGCTGGGGGATTTTGTCACTGGAGACTTTCTCTGTTGTTTAGTTAAAAGTTCTTTAAAAAAGGGGTGCCTGGGTGGCTCAGTTGGTTAAGCGACTGCCTTCGGCTCAGGTCATGATCCTGGAGTCCCTGGATTGAGTCCCGCATCGGGCTCCCTGATCCGCAGGGAGTCTGCTTCTCCCTCTGACCCTCCTCCTTCTCATGCTTTCTGTCTCTCATTCTCTCTCTCGCAAATAAATAAAAAATCTAAAAAAAAAAGTTCTTTAAAAAAAAAAAAGATTTATTTATTTTAGAGATAGAGCAGGTGAGAGTGGCAGAGGGAGAGAGAATCTCCAGCAGACTCCCCGCTGAGCATGGAGCCCAACCAGGGGCTTGATCTCACAACCCTGAGATCATGACCTGAGCCAGAACCAAGAGTCAGACACTTAATCGACTGTGCCACCCAGGCGCCCCTAGTTAAAAGTTCTGTACTGAGGTCCGTTCTAAATAGTTGAGGGTATATCTGGTCCATCAAGAAGAGCCTTTGGGTTTCAGATTGTTCAACAGATTCCAGGTGAACCCAAAGCCTCCTGTTCTCTGAAAGATAAGCTGCTTTAGGTGATAATTTCCTCCCCTCCCCTCCGTATTATCTCCCCTGCTCCCCTCTGGGGTATAGGTGGAAAAGGCATGGAAAAATAGGCAAACTAGGAGTTCATCACATTTGTCCCTTCCCTGTTTATATTCTGTGTTTCTCCCAGCTAATAAAACAAGTAAACAAAAAAATGCCAATTCTTAGCAGTTCTTCCCATCTCTATTGTATGAATAGCTATTTCTTGCTCACGGTAGAGAGAAACAACCATTTAAAGACCCTCCTGACAAGTTTCTTTTGAGCTTCCTCTCTAAATCCTATCCTTCACACCATCTGCCTACTTCCCTGATAATTGGGGTTATCAGTTTTTTCAGAACTTTATGTCTTCACATTTTTCTTCACTGTACTGCTTGTGAAGGAATCAAGTAGAAACTACAGCCAATTTCCAGAATGTTCTCTCTGTACATGATATTTTTAAACTTACATTATGAGACTGTTCTTTCCTTAGTTTGGTTGCTTCTTTTCTTTCGTTCTTTCTTTTTTTTTTTTTTTTTAGCTATTCTTATTTTTTGTGTGTGTATTTTGTTACATTTGAGAGAAGACAAATCTCTTGATCCCGTATGTTCTTTGCCAGCTTCTCTGTGAAGCTGAAACAGGGTTCACCGACAGCACTACTTCTATCTCTGTGTATTTTTAGCAGTGTCTAGCAATACATGTACAAGAGAACTGGGGCAATTATGAAGATTATTTGGACCAAAATTACCCCAAAATTTATCTGAAACATCTAGATAATTGCAGGAAAATATCATTTGTTTAATTTCAAAGTATTCTGATGATAGCTATAATTCTCTCCTCCATTCTGCATGTGCAGGCACGTACTGAAGATTCCAAAATAGCACCCATAGTGCTGAGTTGAGACTAGCTTTGTGTCTCTGACCAGTCACAGAAGGGTTTTTTTTTTTATTGTTATTATTATTAGCTCAAGTCCCATGCTTCTAGTCACAAGAACCCATACAAAGCAGAATACTTACTTCACTGAGAAAAGAACCTTAAACATGATTGTGGGAATGAAAAGCACATTTTGCCACACTGAAGGCAGACATTCTGGGAAGATATTGATTTCCTAGTGTGTAGATGGTTCAAATGCTGTGTAGAGCAAGCTGCACGCCCGGTGACAGCCCTAACTATCTGCTAGGCTTATTGAGGGGTCTTGTCTTCAATTCTGATAGGATTGGGTTTAAAGAACGTTCAGTTTCCCGCGTGAGGATGTGTCATTTCCATTTTGGAGGATGTGGATAGCGTGGATTGGATGTCCCTAGAGACCCACTGCAGGACACTTCCAGCCTCCCAGGACTCCAGAGCCTGGAATGTGGCCATCGGTTTCCTAGCCTCGCTTGCTTCTAGGGTGCAAATGTGATTTAGCTCAGATCCAGTTGCTTGAGATCTTGATTCATAACATGGAGATGTCCCATATTCTCCTTGTATATTATTAAACATAAAAAAGTTTTAAATAACCCTGAGTTATGAAAGAACTAAGTTATGTGGGGAGAGAAACAGGCTGTGAATATCCTCTTTGTAACCCAAATGGAGGTGGAAGTAGTATGATCTGGAGCAGATGGCTCTGATGGAAGATTCCAGTTTTTGCTGCTTCCTAACTGAGGCAAAGGTAGCAGTGTTCTTGGTGGGCTGGTTCTGTGGTGAGGTTTTGAGAAAGAGTCATTTCTGGAAGTTCAACCTAGGGTCTGCTTTTTTAGCACTTAATTCCAAAGAGTCTATCCTTTAATAAATCCTTTTCTGCATCATGCAACTGGAACAGATTCCAAACCTGAATTAAAAACTCTGATCACCTTCAGGATCATGAGAGAAACAGTACAAAGTTAGAGATCTTGCTACCACAGATTGGGTCTCTTGAGTCTCAGAGAGGGGAAATGCAGGCCTCCATGTGGTGTTTCTCCACATCCAGCTCCTTCCATGGGTCCATTTAAACTGATGGAAAATGGTCCTGTGGGAAACTTAGGGGATCATTCTCAGAGATGCAAGCTATTGGAATGGCAGCTGAGGTGTCATGGGGTGAAGGTACATAAAGAGCCATGGAACGCCCTCTGACTTACTAACAGGAATGTCATCTCAGAGCATGTCTCAGAACCTTCCTTCTTAAAGGATACTCTCTTGGGATGGTTTGGCTGAAAGTAATAGACAACTCAGGTTCAGCTGTCTAAAATCATAAAGAAAATGTGTAATCTTACAAAATAAGAAGTTCAAAGATAAGGCACCTCTACTGAAGGTAATTCTGCAGTTCAGTTATATCAACAAGAGCCAGGTTCTTTCCACTGTCCACTCCACTGTCTAGGTATGATGGATTTACAGACCAGCTGCCCCCACAATTGTTAAATGTCTACCCGAACTCCAGTTGCATCCAAACATATTGACATCCTTTCAAAGACAATAATTTGTCTGCTTTGTCATTCCTTAATGAACATCAACTGCCTCCCCACCTCACCCTGGTCTCCTGCTATTACCAAAACTATAGCAACAAGTAACTTTGGACATCTGTCTTTGCTCATGTGTATAGATATAACTGTTGAAGTCCTAGAAATGGAATTTCTTGGTCAAAGCAAGCATGCATTTGAAATGTTGATAGCTCTTGTCAAAGTGCCTTCCCAAGAGATGTTTCAATTATAATGTATGAGAGGGTGTACTTCTACAGATGTTCAGGGGCTGTTTCTGTGAACAGTTGATCAGAGGTACCTGAGGTGAGGCAGAGGAATATGCCTGCTTAAATTTGTGGTCCCTCCATCTGGCCTCAGGACAGAATGAAAGACATTATCTTTCCAAATTGAAAATCCATGTTTATGCCCAAAGTACTTGCCTCTTTGTAGTTTGCTCCATAGTAACACTAGAACCCAAGGGAAGTGAAAACTAACTGAGCCACAAGGCAAAGCAGGCTAGAGAATTCTGTTGTTCCTATTAAGCTGATAAGAGTTAGGGAAAGGCTATTTTCACAGAGTTTCCAAACTCTGATGAGCTCACCAGAAGTGTTTTTCAAAATACCAATGGGTCCAATTGTCTCAGTGTTAGTTCAAGGGAAGTTGTTTTGTTTTTTTTTTAATTTATTTATTTATTTTAGGGAGAGAGAGAGAGAGAGCATGTAAGCAGAGGGAAGGGCAGAGGGCAGAGGGTGAGAGAAAAGCAGACTCCCTGCTGAGTGTGGAGCCCACCGAGGGCTTGATCCTAGAACCCTGAGATCATAACCTGAGCCAAAATCAAGAGTCGGATACTCAACGAACTGAGCCACCCAGGCGCCCCTCAAGGAAATTTTTTTTTTTTATCTTCAAGTAACTTTAAAGTTCAAATTCTGAAATACAACTTTTCCCTTTACTGAATTCTGAAGGTTTTGCATAATTGGGAAGGAAAGACTTAGGTTTTATAAATATATTTTAGCACCGTAAGAATGGATCAATTTGCAATCTTTACCAGGAATGTCAATGCATGATATTCCAAATCACTTTTTCTTGCTCTTTTGCTTATTTGAGAAATTAAGATAGTGCTTGATTATACATTTGGAAACACTTATTTTAATTGTTGAAGTCTCTTTTTCGATCCAAATTATTTTTTGTTCCCTTGTTGGGTACTGGTAGAGATCATTTAAAACCAACTAAGTAAGAGGCTCTCCAGGAGTAATTGAAGAAGCACACACTGTATGTACCTTCAGCTGTTCCTCCCAGATCTTCAGAGGATCATCTCTGACTCAGAAACCCATGGCAGTCTACCCATGAGAACACTATTCTTAAATTTCAATGTTATAGCTAATATCGTCACCTCATCAGGTAATTGTCTCCAGTGGGATGAAATTAGGCCAAGAAATCAAACTTCTCTAACCTCATTCTGAGGCTTGATCTTGACACCCATGTTTTATCTTCTTTCCTTCCAACAGGCCACAGGCTACCTTCAGGCCCCACTGTGACAATAGTCCTCGAGCAATGTTGTTTGCAGGCATGTTTTTGCCCCAGTACTTCCTTTCAACATCCTTTGATGGCCATTTTATTTTATTTTTAGGACAGAAACTAGGATAGATGGCCCCAAATATAGTAATGACATCCCTGAATCATGGTGCCTCGATTAATTAATGTTGGAGAGTTATCTAACTAAGGCACATCCACAGGTCACATTCTGGGCCTCCAAAACCACTCCCTACAAACTCAGCATTTCATAGCTAGACAGTTTTTTTACTTTCTTCAAGTGGGCCTCTTTGCTAACTCATACCAGCTTTCTCAGTTAGCTCCATTAGCAGGTGAACTTACCCTACTGAAATTTATTTTAGCATATATTTGCCATATGCTATGGGCATTTTTGACTTACAGATAGAGATATAAGTTAAGATTATGTTTTACACAAGTTCCATAAAACCTGATGAAGCAGGACTAATACAAAGGAGGGACTTATTTGCCCTATGTGAAAAGGAGTCTAGGTTTAAGCAAATAAGGGCCCCTACAGCAACTCAAAAATACCAAAAAGGGACTATGCTCTTTCTCTTCCTACTCCATTATCCTGAGGATGACTGATGTACCTTCAGCATCAAGCTCCAATTCTAGTCAGGAAGAAAGAGGAAACAGAAGAGGCAGAACCCACTAACTTGAGCTTATGTCTTAGCCACCAGATCTCACATGGCATCTCCTAGCTGCAAGGGACTCTAGCAAGGTAACTTTTAGCTTTCTAGCTTCTATGGTAGAGAGACATGGAAGGATGGGTCTCAAGTGGGCCAATTTACACTGTGTACCTAGTAGGCTTGTGCCTTCTGGTATCTGGTTGTACTCATTCCAGGTGTGGTTTTTATTGTTCATCACTGAGAGATAACAGCTACCACTTCCCCTTCTGCTGCTGAGATGAGGCATTCAAGACCAAGATGTAAACAGTCATTGTGGGTCACTTAGAATTTTTCTAAATCACAGAATGAACACAATGATTAGATGTCAGAAAACCTGCATTTTAATCTTGTGTTATTTGTCCTAAAATGTCTCATCACTTCACCTTTCTGAGTCCTACTCTCCCATCTACAAAATGGAAGAATTGGGCATCAACCTTCTGTTCTTCTCTCTCACACAGGATTGCAAATGTCTGCTATGAAACCATCTCTCCCCTATGTTACCATGAGGACTTGCAGAGGCCAGGCCAAGAGAGGAAGTCTCAACATGCTGCCCATCATCCTCATCTCCTCTCTCTCCCAGTCATCTGTTAGGACCTCCCAGCACTTGGGCAGGGAGAACTGAGGGGTGTTTAATAGGAAGTTAGGACCTGTGTAGTAAACTGTTGTCATTGCCTCTATGTGCCTTGTGCCTTAAAGGTATGAACTAGTCCAGTCTTTCTTACTAGAACCACAAGCCCCACTTCAGATAGTTAGGGCTTCTCTGAGATCACAAGAATAACCTAGAGGTCAAGCTGTCGAACTGGTATTATCTGCCAGCTTTTAATTGCCTCTTGTCCCAGCATGTTCCAAGAGGCTGCCTTAGAGGCAGAGCCTCCATTCTTGATATGAGAAGCCTTTCCCCGGCCCATACCTATACACAGAGCTCCTACTTCAGTCTGTAAAATACTTCCACAACTTGTTTAACTGCCCAGAAGCTCGCAGTATTGCTGGAGATAGAGGTGTCCAAATACGCAAATGGATGCAACTACTGTAACTCCTCTAAGTAACTTGGCACCCATTTGGGGGTGTGGGTTTTACAGCTGATTTTCAGATATTTTCTACTGTGACTGTCACTGGTTTCCCCTTTCAACTTCATTCAGACCAGTCATTTTTCATTTTGCAACTGGCTTACCTATATCACGGGTATAAAGTGGTTGGTCACATAAATTCTGTTTAGTACAATTTAGTCAGAGGGTAGGCTTTAGTCTTAGGGTCCTTTCAGACCATGACTATCCTATAAGATGTTCAAGCCTTCTCTTCTAGTGGGTAGTCCATAAGAGAAGGGGAGGGGGAGAGCGTGCAAGGCAGATTATTGCGGGATTGACCAGAGACTGTGTCTCCAAACACAGTGGGCTCAGAGAATAACAGGCTGACCCTGTGGGTGGGGGAGGAGGGGCCTCCGTGGCCATGGCTTCAGGGAAAGCCTAGAGCTGAGTCCACTCTCTGAGACTCTCGGAGTCTACTAAAACATTCTCCTTTCCTCAAAATGGGTGGCTCCTGCCTTTCCTCTCTGGCCATTATTGTTTATCTAAAATTTTCCATGGCATGAGGGAAAGAATCAAGAGACATTATAGATCAGACACTCCTCTGAAACTATACATCTGAAAATTTCAGTCTTGTATTGCCTTTGTTTTTGTTTGAAGGGCTGGGGATACAGAGAAGAGAAGAGATCCTAGCATGAGTTCTTAATAAGGGGCTCATAGGTAGAATTCAGGATGTCTGTGAACGTGAATGAATAAATATGTCTTTGTTGTCACTAACTCTAACTACAGTTTAGTATTTCCTTCATTTATGAAAGTGGGCAATGACCACAGCCCTGACTTGGACCAATAGACAGTAAGTTTCACATCACATTAAAGTTGATGCAGAAACTTCAAAATAGCACTACGCTCATGAAACTTTGAAAGTGTGCTGATTATTAGACCTACCAGTAGATCTTGTTATTAATGCATTAATAATGAAGTGTATATCTGATTATATCACATTAAAATACTCGGCAACTATATTTCAATATTAATATTTTCTTTGTAATCCTACATATGTTGTTACACATTTAAAAGCTTTTTTCTAAGGAGGGATTTCACCAAACTACCAAAGCAGTCCATGGCACAAAAAAGAAGTGTAAGGACCCCTGCCCTGGGGATACAATATATAGAACACATATAGAACAGAGATGGAGGAAAAACGTACATTAAAATGGACACAGATTACCCTGCTAACTACAGTACAAAAGAACCAAACGTAAACCAATGTGCAAATCAATCTAACCGTATTGCTCCAGACCTCATTAGCATGTGGATATAAGTGCGGTCATGTTAATACTAACAACCACATTTCCTTTGCACCTGCCAGCTAATGTAGTGTCTCCCACTTTCCTCCAAATCTCTGTTTTTATAGGAATTGCTGCAAGTGCCTTATGTGAGTTCATCCACAATCTTCTCCTATGTTTCCTCTTTTACTCTTGTTCATATCTATGCCCCAGAAGCCTCTGGGTGGGGAGCAGGGAGGATGGTCCATCATGGCTCCCTCCACACTCTGGGTACCTTCTTTGAGACCAAAGATTATCTCCTAAAGTTCTTAAATCACAGATCCCCATTTATTATAGGGAAGTGCCATATTCCTTGAAATTCTCCACCTTATTTCAGTGAAGAAGGTAGCATATTCCCCTCCTCATTCTACACCCAACTCCAGACTTTGGGGCTTCCTTGACTCAAAGAGTCCATTTGGGTTTTGGGATTAATGAAGGGGGAAGGTAAAATTGAATGAGGGAAAACTAGCTGAAGATGAGGAAAACTAGAAGAAAACTTGTGAAAAGCCTGAACCTTAAGAAGGTTCCATGGGCAGGGCTCCACATGCCAGACACTACCTTGTTCAATGCCTCACCTCCTTCCTTCTCATTCTAGTTCACAATCCTCTTTTCTTGGAACCCCAAATGATCTGAAATTAACTCATTCACATGGCTTCTTGGCAGGCCCACCTTCCTAATCCATCAGACCCACTAATACCTAAATTAGCACACCCCAGGTGATGAACGTGTCTCCTCTGCCCCTCCAGACCCAGCTTTACTCTATTCTAGAAACCCTGCTTTGTGCCCAGGGAGCCTGAATATTACAAATGGCATCAAAAGGTGCCCCCATCCTTTGGCTTCTGACAGAAATGCTTCAGCCTTTGGGAGGTACCATGAGGAGATAATAGGGGGAGGAAGAAGAAGTCAGGGTCTTTATTTCTTCCATCTTGCTCCCTGCCCAGTCACCCTGAGCTGCAGACACCTCTACTGAAGGCACGGCCATCTATTAGGTGGCTTTCTCTTAGAGCTACAGTACTTTCTCTGGGTTCTGGTAATACCTCCTTTTGCTTACCCTTTGGCTTAATGGGTAAGAGCCCTCCCTGTTGCTGGCCTTGCAGGACCAGCTTTTGTGTCACTGAACCCTGCCCGCACCTAGAGAAGCAGTTCCTCTGCTGAGTGCTCCGCAATTCTCCATCTGAGTCTGCTGTCTGCTGCTGGGGTCCCAACTGATCCACCTGACTGCCTTACTTTAGTGGCAAATTATCAACCCTCCACCTTGTCTTGCTGCATAGGAGGAAAATGAAAGAAAACAATATTGCCCCAGCAGTCCTGCGAGAGTGCTCTGCCCTCCGTGATAGATGTTCCAGTCCAGAGAGAAGGCGCTGGCAGTACATCATCACCTGCCCAGCGACCTGTAAACAGGCGCCGTGCAGCCCCTGCACAGAGACTGACTCCTGGTGATTCCCCAGTGACCGCCATGCAGAGTTTTCCGTATCCATATCTTCCTCTCTGTGCAAGCTTGCCGGCATGCAAAGAATAGAACGAGACCTCTAACAACAACTCTGACCACTGAGATCAAAGAGGGCAAATTAGAAAGAATAAAAAACATGGATTATAACATCACCAAAAAAGGGGGGCACCAAGCCAAGAAAGAGCCCGCTCAATATTTGTGGGAATGAGGCTACTAGAACCTCAGACTACGGAGAAGAGAACTCCAGAATATCTGTGCCTGAGTCAATGCCAGCAAATGGTCCTGCTGCTCAGAGAAGCTTATTGCTGGAACTACATTGCTTGAATCACTTACCTTCCAGAAATCGGGTTGCAAAAGGGATCATTCCTGTCATCATTCCCGTCCTTGTGCATTATGGACACTCTCACTGCATGAAAGATGTGTTCGGTGCCCGCACGGGGGTAGGCATATGCAGGGAAAACTTAGTGCTGCTCAGATGGACTCTGGTGTCATTGATCAAGTGAAAACAGTAATGCCTAAAGCAAGACAGACAGAGGGGGCACCGAGAATAAACATTTTTCAAAGCAGCAGTCTTTCTGAAATATGCATGATATGGCTAGCTGGTGGTATCATGCCTGCTGCAGATATTTCTCTGCCTATTTGCAAACCCATCAATCACACTACGAAGTGGCACTGTGGGCAATACAAAAAGGAATAATCACAACTAATTGATGTCCACCGTGTATTGTACTTGAACTCATCCAATTCTAATGACAGCACTATGAGATAAATGTTATTATCCTCATTTTACTGAAAACTCGGATAGATAGAATTTGTCCAAGTGCACATAAGGGACAGGGCAGAAATCCAACCAGGAGCCTTAAGCTAAAGAGACTGATTGGACCTCCTGGCTATATATTTGTGAAAACAGGACAGAGTATACCTTTATATTCATGTACAAAACGTATTGTTGCTATAAAATATGACTGAGCCAATACAAGGTCCAAATGAGGTGTGAGCGAAATAAATTTCAGGCTACTCAGAAGGAGAGGGAGTTCTTGCTTCTGCGGCAGCCACTAGGGATATGAGATTTGAGCTCGACTTGGAAGAGTAGGGAGGTTTGGGGAAGACAGGAAGGTGGTGTGGGTCAACTCCCAAGCATGGGAAAGTATCAGGTTTGAGCAAGTCCAGCAGCTTGGCTGGGGGCAAGGGCTCACACAAGGAAGTAACAGGAAATGAAGCTGGAGAAGACTGAGAGAGCAGCTAGGAAGGAGATGACTATAAGGCGACAGTGGTTAGACTTCATGCTGTCAGAAAGGAGATGGGAAATGATGTAGCAACATTTCAGAAGGACTGACCAGGCAGTGCCATGACAGAGGTCCGGAGGAGGAGGAGGAGCATGCCTGGATTTAGGGAGCCCAGGAAGAAGGTTACAGCGGTCATCAGGTGTGGAGTGAGAGAAGCCTGGACCCAGGGGGTGGCAGTGGGTATGAAAAGGAGGGATGAGTGAAGAGCCATTTTGAAGGAAAAATCAAGAGGCTATGGCAACTCACTCATACTAATATTAATAATAATATCAGCTAGGGCGCCTGGGTGGCTCAGTTGGTTAAGCGACTGCCTTCGGCTCAGGTCATGATCCTGGAGTCCCAGGATCGAGTCCCACATCCGGCTCCCTGCTCGGGGGGGGTCTGCTTCTCCTTCTGACCCTCTTCCCTCTCGTGCTCTCTGTCTCTCATTCTCTCTCTCTCAAATAAATAAAATCTTTAAAAATAATAATAATAATAATATCAGCTAACATTTATTTGTTCATTTCCACAAATATTACCTAAGGGCCTTCTTTGTACCAGGCACAGTTCTGGGCCTGACGTATATAGCCATGAACATGACAGACAAGGCTGTCATTTATATGCCCATGGAAGAGATATACAATAAACAAACATACAACAAATAATAAATGGATGCACAACAAATAAACGAAATGGAATTTCAGGTGGGCAATTTGTGCAATAAAGACCTATAAAAGAGGGTTATGGCACTAGAGCGTGAAGGGTGGGGAGGTTAGGTCAGAATAGGTGTCTCTGAAGTTGAGATATTTGAACAGAGACTTGAGTGAAGGGGGGGAATGAGAAAAGCACTAGAGGCAGAGAGGGCAGGAAGTACAAAGGCCCTGAGGCAGCTGCAGTCTCCCAGTGATCAGAACCACACGGCCAGGGTGAGCAGAGGAGACTGGGAGTGAGGCTAACAGACAGCAGGAGCTGAATAGTGAAGGGTCTTGCAGGGCATGGCGAGGGCTTTACGCTATTCTCTAGCGTAAAAGTAGAAATTGAAACATTGTGAAAAAGGGAACGACATAATGTGATTTACGTTTTAAAAAGATCATTCAGAGCACTTCATGCGAGCTGACTGTGCAGTAGGAGTAGAGGCAGGAGGCCACTCAGGAAGTTGTTACAATAATGCAGGTGAGAGATGCTGGGGGCTTGGAGGTGAAGGTGATGAGAAGCAGTAGGAGTTTGGACACGTTTGAAGGTACAATGCACAGGACCTGGTGGTGGACAGCGTGGGGTATATGGAGTACAAAGAAGAGGAGAAATCGAGAAGGCACCTCTGAGAGGCTTTCTTCTCTTAGATTCCTTAAAATTGATCTTGGGGTAGGGATTATCCTTGATTCTTTGATTTTCCTACATTCCAATCATCTAATCCATTAATAAGTATAGTAGATTCTACCTCCAAAACAGATCCTGGATCTGCTTAGCTCTCCCCACCTTCCCCACAACCACACTGGTCCACACACCATCATTTCCTTCTTGGACTATGGCAAAGTGTGTCTCAGCCTCCCTGCTTTTGCTCCCGCCTCTTCCTCAACAAGCAACTCTGTAGAGAATCTAGATTCCATTGGCCTCTGCTAAAACCTTCACAAGTAGTTCTTGACATAAGAAGTACTTAGAATAAAATCCAAATTTCTCAACCTGTTCACAAAATCTTACATAATCTGGCCCCCATGGCTTTGCTGATTGCAGTTCATAACACCCCTCCTCTTTCCTCTTTTCTCCTTGTATCTTCAAAGCCCATCCTTCATACGACTCAGCTCTCAGCTTGTATGTCACCTCCTTAGTCAGCCTTCCTGCTTACCCAAGTCACTGTTGACTTTGAAAGGAAGAGTCTAACCTCCTCCGCCTTGAATCTGGGCTGGCCTTCGTGACGTGCTTGACTAATAGAATGCAGCAGAAGTGACACTGTGGGACTCCTGAAGCTAGGCTCCTTGCAACGTCTGCCTGGGCCTCTCGGAACACTCCCACTTGGAGCCCTGAGCTGCCCCATCAGAAGTCTGGCTACCTTGAACACCATCACGCTAGGCAGGCCATGTGGAGGCACTCCGGGCAACAATCCCAGCCTTCCAGCCATCCTACCCGAGCACCAAACATCCCAACGAGGCCAGCCATCGGCCGAATACCATCCAGATAACGCCACGTGGAGCAGATTTTCCCAACCGAGCCCTCCCCAAACTCCTCACCTCAAAATTGTGAGATAATAAAATGGTTGTTTTATTAAGCCACTAAGTTTTAGGAGGGTATGTTATATAGCAATAGATGACTAGAACACTATCACAATATTTCAATTTCTTGTAGAACACTTACCACTATCTGATATTTTTCTTGTTCATTTAGTTACTCTATATGCATCTATGTATCTACCTAATCTATCATCTATCTACCCATTTACTCTGTTTTCGTTCCACTAGAATATCAGCTTCAAAAGAGCAGGGGCCTAATCTGTCCTGTTTATTGCTGTATCTTTAGCACCTAACTCAGCAGCTGTACAGATACGTGCTCCATGAACACGGTCGAACAAATTAATCTCTGAATACCTGACCCCTAAGGGCAGCAAGAGTAAAAAAGTACAATACACACGTATACCCACACATTCAAATGCAGAGGAAAAAACCTGGATGAACATCTCAAGATATCCTCCTCCAGATTGACAGAGCTGGGAAAAAGCAGAGCCTGGGTTGAAACCCAAAGAATTTGACTTTCCATCTGTACCCTTAAATACCCATGCTCATTTGTAAAAGAAACAGGAGTGAGGGAACATTCCCTGATATTTCCAAGTTGACAAACCTTGGTAGAACAGGAAAGAAGAAAGGGAAAGAGAGAGGGCAGCAAGAGGAAAGGAGTCCCAGGATCTCTCCCTCACTCCCACGTTTTCATTTCTAATGTATCATTTCTAGAGCAGATGGTTACTAGGGATTTAAAAATAATTATCTGACTTATTATCTTAGTTCTAACTTCTTTTATTAATTTTAATAGGTTCTGGCTTTCTGATAGTTTTCTTAGTGAATCATATTAATGAAGAAAATATAATTTCTGGATTAACCTGTATGTTTACTGATAATTTTCTTCTCATTTTATTGCATTAGTTAAAACTTGAAAAATAATATTGAATAATAGCAGTGATACCAAAGATATAGATCCTAGTCTTGATTTGAAATTCTCTCTCTCTTTTTTGGTCTCTACATGTGATGCCCCAAAAGTCTCATTTAATATGATGTTTGTTGCCTGTTTTTGGTAAATGGTCTCTGTCAATTTTAAGGACTGTGGCTTTATTTCATTCTTTTTTACATTGTTTTTAAAAAATTATGACTGGCTCCTGAAATTATCAAATATCTTTTTAGTATCTATTAATCATGTGGTTTTTGTTCTTTATTTTGCTAGTATAATGATTTATGCTGACTAATTGCTTAACAGTACTATCCTTATATTCCAGAATAAATTCTATTTTATCATGACTATTATTCCTTGATATGATAATATTCTATTTTGAAATTCTACAAATCTGTTCGTTCATAAGCAAAATAGTTCTATGGTTTCCTATTTATGTTCTGTCTTTTTAAGATTTTAATATTAAGATTAATCTAGAGTCCCTGTGGTCTGGAATGGTTTGAATAAATATTGAAATGATCTGTCCTTTAAAGATTAGATAGAACTCAGCTGTAAAATCATCTAGGTCTGGTTCTTTTAAATAAAGAGTCTTCATATTTATTGTTCCAGTCTTCATTGGTCTGTCCACATTTTATATTGCTTTTTCAGTCAATTTTAACGGATTGTTTTTTTGGTTTTTCTTTAAGATTTTATTTATTTATTTGACAGAGAGAGACACAGCGAGTGAGGGAACACAAGCAGGGGGAGTGGGAGAGGGAGAAGCAGGCTTCCCGCTGAGCAGGGAGCCCGATGCGGGGCTGGATCCCAGGACCCTGGGATCATGATCTGAGCCAAAGGCAGATGCTTAACGACTGAGCCACCCAGGTACCCCTTAACGGACTGTTTTAAACTGAGAAATTATCAATTTCTCCCAGATTTTAAAATTTATTGCCTTATGCTTATACTTATTATTTTTTAATTTCTATAATCTCTTCAGGATCCATGATTCAATCCGCTTTCTCATTTCTCACGCAGTATATCTTAGCAGTATATCTCATTTCTCACGCAGTATATCTTTTTTAATCCTTAATCAGACTTGACAATATTATTTTATTGTTCTACCCAAAGAACCAACTTTTGGTTTTATTTTTCCTTTCTACTATTTTTTTCTGTTTTCCATTTTGTTTATTTCTGCTTTTATCCTTCTTATTCACCATATCCTAGCTTCTTCTGTTTAATTTAGTTGTTCTTTTTATAACTTCTGATGGTTGAATAATTGCTTAACTTCCTGTTAGTTTTTTCCTTAAAACAATTCACAGCTCTAAATTTTCCTTTGATGAGAAATTTATCTGTGCTGATAGCCTTTTCTATGAGCTGTTTATACTTCCCCTTTTTCCAGATCATACATAATTTTAGTTTTAACTTACTTTTTCATCCAGGGGTTATTTTTCTTTATTATTCTTTCCCAAATTAATTTGGAAGTTCTACTATTTTGTTTTCATTTCTTCTAGTGGATACTTTTTCTTCTTAGCCGTCAGGATTCAACTTTTATTTTCTACCAATCTGTTTAAAATACTACTAACTACATCTCTCCCCAAGATGTTTTACGTCCTCACTCCTCCATACTCTACTTCAAATCATGTTTGGTCCTCTCTCAATGTTCCCAGGGGCATACATGAGAAAGGATTATGAGTTGATATATTAAATCCCCAGCAATTGTCTGTCCTAGAAATAATAAATTGGAAATGAAAAAGTAAGGATGAGGAAGAGATCCTATTCCCTATAGTGACAGAAACTGTAAAATACCTAAATAAACCAACAAGAAAGTTTATGACAGATGTATTGTGAAAAAAAATTATAAAATCTTATTGAGAGACATAGAATACATTCTGCACATACAGAGAGGCATATTATGCTTCCCAAATTAATAAATGAATTTATTGTAGTTTCTATCATAATCTCAAAAGAATTATTTTGGGGGAGATATAAGAAATGATTTGAGAGTTCATATGGAGGAATAATTGACAGAGAATGGCCAAAATTTTTTTTTGAAAGGGAAGAATAGTGAGGAGGGACTTTCTTCCCCAAATGTTAAAATATAATAGAAAGCTTAAAAAATCAAAACAGTATGATATTGACAAACAAATTATTTGAACAGGATAGAAAATCTAAAAATAGATCCAGAAACATGTGGGATCCTAATATAGAACAAAGGTAGTAATACAAACATAAAATATGCATTAAATAAATCTCATATCAAAAAATAAAAATATTAAAAAGAGAATTTTGAAGAAAATCCATATAACAAGCAGGGGGCAGGGACAGGGAAATGCTCCTAAAGCAAAGCAGAAAAACCAAAAGCCATAAAGAAAAAGACAGACTTGACCTTATAGAAATTTGAATAATCTGTAGGCCAAAAGGTATCAGGAGCAAAGGTAAAGACAAAAGATAGACTAGAAAAGAAGTTCTTGCCCACCCCACCCCCCCATCATTTTTTTTTCATCTGTTTGTTTTTATTATGTAGCTATCAGAAAATTTTAAATTACTTATGTAGCTCAAATTATATTTCTATATTTCTAGAAATACTGGATAGTGCTGGTCTAGAAATCTCGATTTAGATAAAATATCACAACCCCTTTGGAAGCAAAATGTCACATTAGGTCATGGCAAACTCCAACCAAGAAAATCCTCACCTCCCCCCCTTTCAGCATATTTATTACGCACAGTATTCATTCCATTGCCAATTTCTCAGATGACTCTGGGTCAGGGAAAGCTTCCACTCTCATGCCAGTTTTCCCCCGAGCTTAACCTCCCTCCACCCAACTCCCAAAGCTCCCGACTCTACAAGAAAAGAAGTTCTTGTAGCATATATGACAGGTCAATATTTTTAATATCCAAATATCTCTTTTAAATTAATAATTAAGTGATCTAGAAAATGAGCAAGATGCATGAGAATTTAATAGAGAAATAAAAATAACTGGCAAACATGGAAATACATTCAGCTTAACTAGTGTCACCAAAATGCACATTAAAAGAAGTCACATGTCAACATGTTAAAATCACTTAATTTCATTGTTTTTACTTTTTGGAAATTTTTTTGTAATTAAGATTATTTATTTATTTATTTGAAAGAAAAAGAGAGAGAGAGAGCAGGGGAAGGGACAGAGGGAGAGGGAGAGAGAGAGAAACTCAAGCAGACTCCCCACTGGGCGCAGAGCCTGATGTAGGACTCGATCCCAGGACCCTGAGATCATGACGTGAGCTGAAACTAAGAGTCGGATGCTTAACCGACTGGGCCACCCAAGCACCCCTACTTTTTAGAGCTTTTTACAATAAAAGTTAGAGGGAATAGTAAAATGAACATCTATGTCCATTGCCTAGATTTAATAATTATTACTATTTTGCTACATTCCTTAATCTATTTGCTTTTTGATGAAGTATCTTTCACTGAAGATATCATGCTGTTTCTCCCTAAATACTTCAGCATGTCCCTTTTAGAGGACGTTTTCCTAAATAATCACAATGCCATTTCAACTAACAGAATTAGCAGTAATTCTTTCATAGTCTCTATCACCCAGCCTATATTCTAATTTACCCAGTTGACCCTAAAATGTCTTTTACAGCTCATTTGCCCAAAGTGTAACTCAGTCGAGGATCACTAATTGCATTTGGTTGTTTTGTCTCTGGGGAATCTCTGACTCTGGAATGGAATCCTCACCCCATCTTTATTTCTGTGGTAGTGATTTGTTAGGGGCTGGGCCAGCTGAATTCTGTAACGTCCAATCTCCTGCGTTACTTCCTTGCAGTTTTCCTTATGTTCTTCCCTGTATTTCAGACAAGAAGTCTTCACAGATGATGCTGTGCACTGGCCCTGCTGTGCCACATCCGTGTGCAAATGATGTCTGGTGTCAACCGTTACTGGTTCTAGGATTATGCATTGGTTCAGGGCAGCAGTAACCTGATCCTATGCTGTAACCTTGTGTTTTCCCAGTTACGACCAGCATGTAATTTGTGAGATGATGTCCCAGTGACATGTAAATATCCAGTTTCCCATTCATCTTTCCCCTAATTGCTTTGGCATCCACTGATAATCTTAGCTTGAATGAATTGTTTTCATTATGGGTTGAAAGATGGTAATTTTCTAGTTTTACCATCTATTCAACATTTAATAGCTGGCATTACTCTCTAAGAAGAGCTATCCTTCATTATGAAGGAGCTATTGGGGTTATTCTGACATACAGTTCATACCGAAAAGGCAGGATAAGTCATTAATTCCTTCTGCTTCATAACCAATTTTCAGAGGAAGAAGTAGGGCTAGGAACTACCTCCACATATAACTTCCTCTTTTCTTACTTTAAAAAACAAACAAACAAATTGGCTTTCTCTTTTTGCATATCCATCTACTTACTTACCTACCTTCCTACCTATCTATCTAGAAAATAAGCAGTTCCTGATGTCCAAGAATAATCTGACATTTATAACTGGTCCTCAGTTATTACAGATTGATCTAATGCTTACAGCTAAGCCATGGTATTCTCCTGTTGGACACAGACAATCTCAGAGAGCATCCACTTCAGACAAAGTCACTTTGCAACCCACAAAATACCACTCTGTTCTCTCAGCTAATACAAGTGACCTGTTTCTTTAGCAATTTCAGCTTTATCTTTGCTCCATTCTGCTCTCCCTATAGATAACATTTACTAAGGTATTCAATCATCTAGAATGATTTCTGACAATACTTTCTGACAACACTCAATCTAGAATAAATTTCTGCTTCCTTAGGTTCTCCCACAAATTACCCAACCAAAGTCCAAATCCCAGAATAAGTTCCTTCTAACACCCTTTTATGGAGATGCCTTCTTCAGTGCAACCCCCTTCTTCATGGTATACATTCTCCCTTGCTATAATGAGTGAGGAAAAGAAATTCAATTTATTCAGTTACAGGTGTTCCTGGCGGTCTTTTGATGAAGGAAATTGAAGAAAAAACATATTTTATATATGGTGTGTTGCAATATG
This sequence comes from Mirounga leonina, assembly GCF_011800145.1. NCBI lineage: Eukaryota > Metazoa > Chordata > Mammalia > Carnivora > Phocidae > Mirounga > Mirounga leonina. The sequence continues at coordinate 40,073,504 of NW_023270451.1, read as the reverse complement.
GTGTTATTCAATCCATTACAGTTATTACTCTTTTTGATGCTTAAATTGTCCCAGTTTTGTTGGTGGGAGACCCCTCAGACCAGTTTATGTGACTCCTTGCCAGAACACCATCAATCTCCGAAAGCATCCTTGTGTTTTGGCACACAAAGATGTTCCAAGCTCACCTGGTACATTTCCTGCCTCAGACTTAGATAAAACGTAAATGAGTAATATGAGCCAATGATTTCAAGCATATGGGAAGTCAAATACTTTCATAGCTTGCTGGTTGAAGTTGAATTTTTACGTTTTGGGGAAAACTGATAAGGTATCTACTAATACTTAAAGTATTCAGGGGGCACCTGGGTGGCTCAGTCAGTCAAGTGTCCGACTCTTGCTTCTGGCTCAGGTCATGAGCTCATAGATTGCGGGATCAAGCCCTGTGTCGAGCTCCACACTCAGCAGCAAGACTGCTTGAAGATTCTCCCTCTCTGCCCCTCGTCCTGCTCGCACTCTCTCTCTCTCAAATAAATAAATATATCTTTAAAAAATAGAGTATTCGTTCTTATTGACTCAGCAATCCCATTTTGCGGAATCTAACAGAAAGGAATAAAGTAGGAGAATGTAGGAATTTATGCACAAGGATGTTTACTAACAACACTGTGTTGGCAGAAGAGTGGAAACTGAATGTCCATCAAAGAGAAATGGGAGATTAATTATGGTATATAATATAGAGTATAGAATATTAGGCAGCTATTTTTTTTTAAATGAGCTCCAGCTGTAAGTAGAAACTATACATGAAATACTGATACACAAAAGAAACATGTTACAGTGTGATATATATAGGATTGTTTAAATCTGGAGGGGAAAAAAATCACCGTGTGCTTGTGTTTTCGTTTGATCATGAGGGAAGCATTTTATTACACTAGCTCAAAGGAGAGGGAATGTATCCAAACCATCTTTGATTTGTTTTAGTATGCAGCAAATACATATATATTTTTTTCATTTACCAAAAAATTAAACTTGAGGGAAAAAATAAGTAAACAATAAACTTAAAAAATGGAATTTGATTTAAACATTTTTTTATAGGCAATCAATAGGATAAAGGATAGCCATTTTAGGGAGAGAGTTAGCCAGTTTCTTCACAAGGGCCTGGGTTTTTCTCAGGAGGCCGAGCCTCCATCATCAGAGCCTCCAACCTAACATATCCCCTCTGCCGTATTGAGTCCCAGGTCATACGGGACAAACTCCTGGGGCAGCTTGGATGGAGCTAGTGGTACTTCGGTTGCGAAGAGAAAAGCACTTGACTCCTTAATCAGTGAGGAAAGAAAGTTCATCTTGCAGCACCACAGACTGCCCCCTAACTAAAGTTTGCATTTAGCTGTTCACCACAAAATGTACATACATATGGAAATCGTATGGGACTGGGGACAAAACAACTCTGGGTGAAGTATTTAAAGTCATTATATTGGGGTGATTTAAAAATAAATTAACAGAGCTTTTCAAAGATACGGGCACTAAAGCTAAATGGAAAAGAATGCTGAAACGAGAAAAAGGTGCATCCTTGCCACTGCAGAAGGACTTTCCGCCCAAGGCAATGTCCGTTTTCCAGGTGAGCGGGTTAGCATTCTGGCTACACTGATGCGATAGTTCTGTGCATGAGTAACTTTAGAGTTCTACTCAGCAATCCTAACTCCACTGGTAAAGCCTTCTTGTGGACGAATCAGTATGTTTACCTTTATCAAAACTGCATTGCCATATGACAGTAAATTGTGACAAACATGGAAAAATATATTACTACTAAAGATGCTATAAACAAACGCTGGCTCTGCTCATGGCCACGAGAGCTTTCAGTAATCACATATTACATAGTTTAAGTATAATTTTCTGATGGCACAATAGCCCCGAGCTGTTTTTTGTTTGTTGTTTTTAAGACATGAAGAATTACCCAGAAAGTACACGGCCTGTACGCCTGATGTTATAGCAACAGGAAGGCTAATAATTCTCCTCTTTCTCTGAACGCATTTCTCATTTATCTTGCTGGAGTTTCAACAGAGCTGAGAGGAGGCGACTCTCATGTTTAATCTCATGACTTGGCTTCAACGTCTGCTGTTTGGGGCGCCCATTTGCCTCTAGTTCCTGCTTTAACACCCTCCATAATTTAGATACCAGGGGTGAGAGTGGGAGATGGTGGCTATCAGATCTTTTCTCCAAGCAAAGAAGATTTCAAGTTTTGCGTTTCAGCAAAGCGTCCAAGGATTCTCTCTAACGTGTCTACTCTCTTCTGTTGGTGACTGTGGGGTTGGATATGTGACTTGCTTCCCTTACTTTAACTCTTTGAGAATATCCTCAGTCAAATAAGTTTTGTCTTTTGCCAAAAAAAATATTTTTATATCTTTACTGTCCATGGGAAGCACTATTCTTTCTCTTTCTTCACACCCACCCCCCCAAACCAACACCGGTTGGGGTTGGTGACAATATTGGACTACACACTCTATTTCCCTTCTCTGCTTCATGTAAACCCCCCTCCTGCCTTCCATTCATTGGATGGAAACTGCTCTGTCAGACTTGGCAAGTATTTTCCCCTTCTGTCTACTGAAACTGGCACATAAAACTTACCATTCTAGGTATAAATCTTTCTTCTTTTCCATTTTAAATGATTTTTAATATAAACACACTTTATATAAATTAGCACAGTGCCAAGCACATAGAAGGCAACAAATATTTATTAAACTAAATATTCTCAGTCACGAATCTAACTCTTACGTACAAAGCCTGGCGTGATGTTACCAGCTGTGAATAGATGAGAAAGATGTGATAGGGGAATACAGATATATAAAGAGTCAAGGGAACATGCAGGTGCTGCAATCAATGTGCAATTTATCAGCAGCTGAATCACTTTCCTACTGGATAGAGACCTATTTTACCCAGAAACTGATCCCTACAGGCTCTAAGGCAATTGAACGAAATGCACGCTTAAGATAACATCTCCCAACAGATTTTAGGGTCAATTCTATGGCATGAACTTACCTAAGCATCTAGAAAAATAATTCAGGCACAGAAATAACTACTCACCTCTAGAAGTGGATAAAAATATATTTTGGACATGTAGAAGAGAACAGTAATTTCATTCATTTTATCATAAGTATATTTCTATGGACCATGACTGGCCAGTAAAACATTTTTACTGATTGAATCTAGTACTCATTTACTCGGTTGTTTGCAAGTAATTACAACAGCAAATGACATTATTTCTAATGGTCCAAGCACCTTATATAATTCACAGTGTCAAAATCCTATTTCAACTGATAACAATCTAAACAGGATGTGTTAGAAAAAAAATCCAAATGTTTTCTTTTAACTCAAAATGTTGGAGGTATGGAATAAAAATGGTTGTAGCCGCTCAAGTTCATATTTCTGAAATGCCCAGGGAATTGCACAAAACCTCAGAGCTTTGATTCCTAAATCAAAAGAAGATTTACACACATGAGCTTCCATTGTGCACTGGTTGAGCTTTCCTCTTACCATCCTTCCCAACTCAACAAGACCTTCCTACACTCCCCAGATGTGCCAGATGGCTAAGAATTATAGGGTTTGCCCCCATGCCTTCCCATCAATCTGCCCTTAAGTATAGAGATTTCTGCCTCCATTATTTTTTAACGTTTTACTTTTTTTTTTTTTAAGATTTTGTTTATTTATTTGAGAGAGAGAATGAGATAGAGAGAGAGAGAGCATGGGAGGGGGGATGGTCAGAGGGAGAAGCACACTCCCTGCTGAGCAGGGAGCCTGATGCGGGACTCGATCCTGAGACTCCAGGATCATGACCTGAGCAGAAGGCAGTGGCTTAACCAACTGAGCCACCCAGGCACCCCTTAACGTTTTACTTTGAAATAATTGCAGTCATTAAAAAATAGCAAAAAAATTTACAAAGAATGTCTCAATACCCTTCACCCAGATTCTCAAAATATTGATATTTACCAATTTCTTTATCATTCTCTCTATATATGCATATATATACACAAATACACATATATACATATGTATGTACGTATATTATATAGAGAGAGATGTTTTCATGAACATCTGAAACTAAGTTATTAGACATGCTTTTTCCTTTACTCCTAAATAGTTCAAGTTGTGTTTTTCTAAAAATAAGGACATTCTTTTATATAACCACAGTACAAATTACCAAAATCAGGAAATTATCATTGATACTATATTATTCTCTATAATATACAATACTTACACAAATTTACTATTTTTCCCACTAAGGTCCTTTACAGCAAAAAGAAAAAAATCCAGTCCATATCTCTTTAGACTCCTTTAATCTTTCATGAACTCAACAGTTTTGATAAGTACTGGTTATTTATTTTGTAGGGTACCCCTTAATTTGAGTCTGCCTGATGTTTCCTCATGATTTGATTTCAGTTACGCATTTTGGGTAGGAATACCACAGAAGCAATGTCATGTTCTTCTCAGCACATCAAACCGGGAGGCACATGATTTAGATTTGTTCCGTTACTGGTGTTGTTATCTTTGATTACTTAGTTTAGGTGTTGTCTGCCAGGTTTTTTCCACTGTAATGTTGCTGGTTTTTCCTTGGAATTAATAAAGAATTTATGGGAAGTTACTTTGAGAATATTTAAATACCCAGTTTCTCATCAATTTTTCATCTTTAGCATCCATTGATGATTCCTTTCTGCTGCTTAAGTTTTTTCTTGTATCACAGTATTTTCTCAATAATATCCTTCTTTTCTTAGATAAAACATTTTGAAATGGTTTGGGCAACTCTATAGAAATGCCATTTCTCACAGCCATCAAAAAAACTGAGATCTTGCCATTTGCAACGACGTGGATGGAACTTAGAAGGTATTATGCTAAGCAAAATAAGTCAATCAGAGAAAGACAATTATCATATGATCTCACTGATATGGTGAATTTGCAAAACAAGAGAGAGGATCATAGGGGAAGGGAGGGAAAAATGAAACAAGACGAAACCAGAGAGGGAGACAAACCATAAGAGACTCTTAATCTCAGGAAACAAACTGAGGGTTGCTGGAGTGGAGGGGGGTGGGAGGGATGGGGTGGCTGGGTGATAGACACTGGGGAGGGTATGTGCTATGGTGAGCGCTGTGAATTGTGTAAGACTGATGAATCACAGACCTGTACCCCTAAACAAATAATACATTATATGTTAATTTTTAAAATGCCGTTTCTCCTGTGATAACTTTATTCATCAGAATACATCATCATTGTAGCTACATTCATCATCATTGTAGCAGATAATTATTAAACTGGTCCCATAATTTAACAAACTGTTTAAGGATCCATTGACTAAAATGCACTAATAGAAATTACTTAAAAAGACATGAATTTGTTAAATCTCAAAATGGGCTTCCAGGGAAGAGGTGACAGTGAGAAAGTTAGCAGTGGCAGGCTTATCCTGCTGTTATTTAAATTCACAATAACAAAGGCAGACCTGAATTATCTTGGCATATTTAAATTAAGACACACATTCCCTCCAGGAAAACAGTGAGTGAGGGAGTGAGGCTCTCGATTTGAAATTAAATATTGATGACTAATTACTTTCCACACCTCTTTTCCCTGACTTTGCTAGAGTGACTGTTTCTTTGTTTTACAAATGTTTATTTGAATCATAGGGCTTTCTGTTTTATTCAACTCTGGGGATGTAAAATTCACAGGTGGCAAACAGAAAAGAGTCATAGAAAAAGTAATGGAACTCCTACTGGGCAGAAAATACTAAGTTATTCAGCCAAAGCAGAGATAATATTAATTCAGTTCTCTCAAGATCACCTGAAAACTTTATGTGACTATATTTTCTCAGGTTCCCAGTAGGGTGTGGTTTTAAGCCTTCAGCAGGTGAGGGAATAATATCACCTCCATGACTACAATGGAAGCTCTTAAATGATGGGCACAAAGCACCATGTACCTGGAGAGAACTAGCCTTCAATCCTGGCTCCCATTCTGAGATTCTGATATTACTGGTCTGGGATGTGGCCTGGCACTCAGGGCTTTCAAAAGCTCCCCCAGATGATTCAAATAAGCAGCCAAGGTTAGAAACCATGCTATAGAACGTTTTTATTTTTGCCTTAAGGTTCAAGAAACACTTATTTTGTCTTGAGAATAGTTATGTGTTTATTACTTTTGCTACTTTTTAAAGAGGGGTTAAAACTATCTACTAGGGACATAATGAGAATAACACACATGTGATTTTTCTAGGGTAACCTCATAGATCTACAAATCACTTGTAGCTTTTAGAATGGAAACTTCCCTCAGATGTTCAAACACTCAACCTGCTTTAAACTTTGCATTTTTCCATGTGGATGGTGGGGTGGGGGGATATTATAAGTAAGGAAAACGCGGAGAGAAAACAGTTTTTCCACAAAAACTGTTGTTCTATTTTCACTTGAAAAAGAACTGAAAATACCAACATGCCAAAAGAAACCCGGTTTCCATGCTACTTCCAAAATGCTAGTCTCTTTATTTATGCAGATTTCTGTGACTCACTCTACTTTCAAGATCCCCCTACTAAAGTCCACACATATGAGTGGACCCCCAAAATACAAAAACAATTTATCTAAGCTGTTTTGTACAGTAGAGCTTGTTAAAAAATTTCAGAGACTAAGTGGGCTAAAAATATTTGCCTTAAGTTTCACCGTAGAGAATAATGAATTGGAAATATCTTACTGTTCCCATTTAAGTTCCACGGTGCATGTCCCAGCATTGTTTCTCCTTCACATCTGTGCTCTCCACTGTCCTGCTTTCTGCTCTTGGCAGCTGACTGAGCTGGTCTCGGGAGAGTCATTACATTATCATTAACGGAGTGCCTCCTCGCTACCAAATGCTTTACATGTAGCTTCCAAAAACACATTTTAAACAGAAAATTACCAGCTTTTAAATAGCTAGGTGAGAGCCAGGATTAGGACCCAGGTCTGGGAGACTCCAAAATCTATCTACTGATGAAGAGACTGTGGGGACATTTCCCATCTGATGACTTAGTCCAAGCCATTCAGCCCATTATCTCCCTAGGTAAGAGTTCTTGGTTTAGAGGTGACCGTCTGTTCTAGGGTCTCCTGGAAAGAATAAGTATATTCCACTGTTAAAGGATAGGCTAGGGGGGCCTCGGTGGCTTAGTCGGTTAAGTGTCCAACTCTTGATTTCAACTCAGGGTGGAGAGATCGAGCCCCGCGTCAGGCTCCATGCTCAGTTTAAGATTCTCTCTCTTCCCCTCTCCCTCCACCCCTGCATATGCTCGCTCTCTCTCTGAAAAAAAAAAAGACAGGTTAATGCTCTCTCTCCTGCTGAACATGAATGAGGAAGCATGGAGCCTTGATTTCCAGTGGCTGCCATTTTGTGACATGAGGTAAAAGAGCCTTAGTTTGAATCCAACGCTGAGAACAACAGAAGGTTCTCAAACAGCCATCAATAGGGCCAATATTATCCATGGGCAAATTGGCAGCTTCCTAAATAAGTGATTTCAGTTGGAAGAATGCCCCTGAAATAACTCCTTCCTGCTCATATGTGTGTGAAATTACCCTACAGGAGAAATAAACTTATTTAATATTTAGACTAAAGACAAACTTATTTAATACTTAGACTAAAGACAAAATTCCAACAGCTCAGGACAGGTAACTCACTGACTCACATCGAGTGTTGACATGACCACATTAACTGGGAGCAGGCTTAAAGGTGAACATACCAAGAGACAGATGACAGGAAGGAAATCTAAAGGAGGTGGGGAAAGGGATGCTGGCTGATCCTAGCTAGAACTGTCACCAAGAGAGACTGTGGAACCTTCTCCACCAACATATTTTAGTTGAGATAGTTTACTTATTAGTCTTACTTGAAAAAAATGCAGGTGGCCTAAATGATTTCTCAGGGATTTTTTTTTCTTGTACATTTCTACCAATTTTAACACATGTATAGATTTACATAACCACCCTCACCATCACCACCATACAAAGAAGTTCCATTAACTGAATAAATCAACAAATACTACACTTTGGTAGTTATCCCTTCCCCTACCTATAACTCCAGGCAACCTCTGATCTGTTGTTCAGCACTTTTGTTTTGTCTTTTGAGGATATGAAATAAATGGGATCATACAGTAGTAAATTTCTGAGACTAGCTTTCTTTGCCTAAGCATAATGTCTTTGAGATTCATCCAACTTTTTTTATGTATCAAGAGTTTGTTCCTTTTTATAGCTGAGTGGTATTTCATCTACCACAGTTTGTTATTCATTCATTAGTTGAAGGACATTTGGATGATGAAAATGGATATCCTTGTCTTAATCTTAGGGGGAAGTATTCAGTCTTTCTCTAATGAGTATGGTATTAGCTGTAGGTGTTTGAAGAATCCCCTTTATCAAATTGAAGGTGTTTCCTTTTATTCTTAGTGTGCTGAGAGTTTTTACTATGAATAGACATTGAAGTTTGTCAAATGCTTTTTCTGCAAAAATTAATACAATCGTGTTTTTTTCTTCTTTAGACTGTTAAGTTATGGATTACTTTGATTTTTTTAATATTGCACTCGCCTCGTATTCTAGGGACAAACTGCATTTGTCTTGATATATTGTTCTTTTTAATACATTGCTGGCTTTGATTTTGTCAATGAATATTTTGTGGAGAATGTTGTGTCTACATTCATGAGGAATAATGGTCTATAATTTTCTTGTATTGTCTTTCCCTGGTTTTAGTATTAAGGTAATGTTGGTTTCATAAAATGAGTTGGAAAATATTTCCTCCTCTTTCATTTTTTGGAAGAGTGTGTGTAGAATTAATGTTATTTCTTTTTTAAAATATTTGATAGAATTCACTCATGAAACCATCTGGGCAGATTTCTTTTTGAGGAGGCCTTTAACTAAAAATTTATTTTTAAATCAGATACAGTACTACTCAGGTTATCTATCTCATGATAGTTGAGTTTTGGTAGTTTATGTTTTTTGAGAAATTATTCCATTTAATCTAAGTTGTTGAATTTATATGTGAGAGTTATTTATAGCATTGCTTATTATCCTTTTATTTATTTTTTTAAGTTGCTTATTATCCTTTTAATGTCTATGAGACTTGTAGTGATTTAATGACTATGAGGCTTGTAATGATTTCCCCTCCTTCAATTTTGATAATAGTAATTTGTTTCTCCTTCCTTCCTTCCTTCCTACCCTGCTTCCTTCCTTTCTTTTTTTTTTTTCAGTCTTGCTTGAGGCTTATCCATTTTTTAAAATTTTAATTTAATTTAATTTAATTTTATTTTTATTGAGGTATAGTTGACACACAATGCTATATTAGTTTCAGGTGAGGCTTATCAAGTCTATTGCTCTTTCAAAAAATAAGCTTTTGTTTCACTGATTTTCTGTTTTTGATTTCATTAATTTCTGCACTTTATTATTTCTTTTCTTCTGCTTAGTTTTAATTTTGCTCTTGTTTTCTAGTTTCCTAAGGAGAAAGTTTATTGATTTAAGACCTTTTTCCTTTTCTAATACAGTTGACCCTTGAACAACATGGGGCTAGAAATGCTGACCCCTGTGCAGTCGAAATTTGCATATAACTTTTGACCCCCCAAAAACTTAACTACTAATATTCTACTATTGACTGGAAACCTTATGATAACATAAGCAGTCGGTTAACACATATTGTGTATGTTATATGTATTACGTACAGTATTCTTACACTGAAGCTAGAGAAAAGAAAATGTTATTTAAAAAGTCATAAGAGAAAATACATTTACATTACTGTACTGTATTTATAAATACCAGCTAATCTTTTTAAATATAATTTTTCCAGGAATCTTCTGTCAAAGAAATTGTCTCTATTTCACATTATCAGAGCACACATAACCTTCATTATTTAAACAAGATAAAAGCGTGGAACTTTTCTGGTGATTTGCCAGAAGTACGTGTTTAAAGCAAATGGTTATCATGATAACCCTTTTCATGACTAGTGCTTAGCTTTGCATAATTTATTATTAATTATTCCCCCAAACTCTTCTGTTAGAGAGAAATATATTGTTAACTGCTCTTAAGAAGAGAAAACCAAGAGAAGTTGGTTCTCTTCACAAGAGAACCACTACTGATGATATAATATATCCTCTAGCTCAGAGATTCTTTCCTCCGTTGTGACCAGTTTATTAATAAGCACATTCAAGGCATTCTTTATTCCTGGTACAGTTTTTTGATCTCCAGCATTTTTTTATGCTTCTTTCTTAGGATTTCTATTTCTCTGCTTACATTGCCCATTTGCTCTTGCATGTGTCTACTTTATCCATTAAAGCCCTTAGCATATTAGCCATATCATGTTTAAATTCCTGGCCTGATAATTCCAACATCTCTGCCATGTCTAGTTTTGATGCTTGTTCTGTCGCTTCTAGTTGTGTTTTTGGCCTTTAAGTATGTCCTGTAATTTTTTCTTGAGAGCCAGTCATGATGTACCTGGCAAAAGGAGCTTCTGTAAATGGCACTTGGGTAATGTGGTGGTGGTGAGGTGTGGGGGGAGGGGAAGTGTTCCACTGTTCTATGATTAGCTCCAGGTCTTTCAGTCAGCCTGTGCCTTCTGAACTGTGAAGTTCGTTAAGTGTTTCTCAGTATCTTTTCCTCCCCTGTTAGGTAGAATAGGAGGGCTAAAGAGGGCTAGAGTTGGGTGTTTCCCTTCACCCAACTCAATTAGGCTCTTAGACCCCAGCAGGTTGGGCTCTGGCTAACTAAATTTCCCTGTGGGCAGGCTTGTTAAGAACAGAGTGCTCTGATACATTTCACAAAGGTTCTTTTTTTCCCTTCCTCTGCCAGAAGCCCTTGAGTGGATTTTTTTTCTCCCGTATTTGTTGTGGGAATGTGGTCAAGCTCCTGGAGATAAATCTCAGAATATTATAGGGAGCCCCTGTGAATGAGTCAGGAGTTTTTAACTCTCATACTTGTCCACACTGAGTCTCCAGCAATTAATCAGCTACAGTTCAGGCTTTCCTACCCAGGCCCTGGATCCTGTGGTGATTTCTGCTTGGGAGTCTGTGCTCTATGATACCCTGTATTCACCTGTCTCCCCAATCTTGGGCAGGGGTTTGCCCTGTATCCTTCCCCTCTTACAAATCCAAGAAGAATTATTGATATTTCAATCTGTTCAGCTTTTCACTTCTTGTCTGGATGAAATGGCACCTTCTAAGCTCGGTACTTGTGGTACTGGAAACTGGAAATCCTGGCTGGAGCCTCTAAAGTTTCAGTCTATGCCCCTAATTCAAATGACACAGGAGAAAAATATGGATTCAAGAAAAATATGGATCCTCTGTGGATGTTCCTACGGCCCACCTTGGTGGCTCTCCAGTCCATTTGGCTGGGCCTGGAAATAGCAAGGGGACTCAAATGAACTGAGGTAGCTGATCTTATTGCACACATTTATTTTCCAGTGTTTATAAAGGGAAAAAAGTAAGGGAATCAGCCAGGATTATGCTTCCAAACCCCTGAGGTTGCAACTTCTCCTTTGTCAATGATACAAGGATACTACTTCATCAGTCTCTCTCAACCCCACCCTGGTATGATTTAATATTCAGTATTTCATCATCATTTCAGCATCATTCCTGCTGCTAACCTATCTTTGTAGTCATGGTCAAGTGTCTCTTTTTTAATTCATATGGAAATCAATATAAACAATGTGCATCACTCAGATGGATATGTGACAACCGAGCCCATACATCAGACCCTTAAATTCCACATTTTGTACAATGATTCAGGCTGTGTACTTCCAGACCCTCAACTGTATTTTGTTTTTATCCCCTTAGTAAAGATGAACAACAGGGAATCCCATGTTTTCCTACCAAGAATCCCCATATATTTACTTCACAATTACAATTCGATTTGATCTTAATGGTTGTAATTATAAGAGTAGAGCTTTGGGACTTGTTTCTGAACACTTGAGCAGATTAAAATAAACCCACCAAGTGGAGAGGTTCGTTCTGCCACTGAGCAGCTTAGAGAGAATCACCGTGTATGTTTTATCCCCCGAATACCTATTTTCAAGAATTTAAACCCAGGGGAAAAAAAGTGAATTAAGCCCTAAAATGTTGGTAAACCTCATTTAAACATTCCTGGGTGATTTATAAGGCTCCCCTGAAATCCTACAGCATCTTCATCATAACCATCAATCTCATTCAGGGAACAGATGCAGAGAAGTGACAGTCTATAGAGAATTCCCGTTAACGGAATGTCAGCTAATCAAGAGTTCACGCTCCAGGCAGTATTTCAGGCACTGGGAAGAACTTCTTCAAATATTGACACAGACGACAATCCCTTCGTCTGAGGTACATGCGCACTCACTGACCTGTCTGAAACGCCCCTGTTGTGCCTGCAACCAACTCCTGGCAGCATCTGGACCACATTGTCACCACCTGGATCATAATTTTAGAAAAACATGATGCTTAGTAAAACTGATAGGATTATGATCCTAGGAGCTGTCCACATCATAACATATGTGTAATGGGAAGAGACACGAACTTACCTTTCCCAAAGAAGCTCTGATTTCCTCGGTGATGTCTGCTTCCTGTACCAACTTCTCAGACAGCAACATGGCTCATCTTTTTCTTGTCATCCAAGCATGACTTGCTGAGAGTCAGAGATATCTTGAATTTCACTTGTATCCTAAATGAGCGAAGAAAGTGGGAAAGTCTACAATGACTAGTACTCCTGTCACACCAGGACCTGTGTGTGGGGACATGATCATCTGCCGGGGCATTCCCTACTTCGATGTTTTTTTTCAGCCCTTTATCCCTATTCGCGTCCATTGCACATGCCCATTGGCACGTGTATACACCTTCCACCATCCACTGACAGCATATGGCTTTAAGAACTTGGAAGCTAGAGTGTGGATACTTTGGGAAAGTTACTTACTCCTTTTGAGCCTCTGTCTCCTGTAAGATAGGGAAAATGAAGCCTAACTTGCAGAAGCATCGCATCTGGCACGTAGGCGGTGCTCCAGACCTGGAAACTATCATTGGCAGTTCCCCTCTCCCTTTGTCCCTTGAGTACTAGATTGTTTGAATTGCCCAATAAGGTCACCCCAGGGGTCTTTCAAGCTGACCTCATGAAGCAAGGCCAGACGAACTCCATGCGGTTCTATCGTACAGGACACACCAGAACATGCTCAATCGGCTTGGAAATTAAGAGGCCAGCTCTCAGCAGTTGATCTATTAAAGACCTATCCAGCGTTTAGGACAATGGTTCATGGGATCAGTTCAAGTTCAGAGGGAAAAAATAACTCGAACAAACAAAATTTAATATAAGAAAGGGAGGACATTCATCTTGTTATAAGCTCAAAAAAGGACTTTTTCAAGGGATATCACTGATTTTAATTAAATAGAAACATGTTTTAATGATGATATGATTTGTAACCTGGCTAATGTGTGAAGGCACATAGATGTGTGTAATTCTCTTATATATATATATAATACCCAAAATTTCTATTACTATTATTCCATTCATTTCTTTTTTTTTTTTTTTAAAGATTATTTATTTGACAGAGAGAGATACAGCGAGAGAGGGAACACAAGCAGGGGGAGTGGAGAGGGAGAAGCAGGCCTCCCGCCGAGCAGGGAGCCCGATGTGGGGCTCGATCCCAGGACCCTGAGATCATGACCTGAGCCGAAGGCAGACGCTTAACGACTGAGCCACCCAGGCGCCCCATATTCCATTCATTTCTATTACTATTATAAATCAGCTGGTGCCTACAGGAATAGCTGCTGAAGCCTGGAAATTCCAACCCTCTCCGCTTGGCTGTATCCCTGGGTACACAGAAGCAGTCCCAACAGCCTCTATATTGCATGACTCTCTGTCCCTGGCCAACATGATGGATGATCCAGGAGGGCTCCTGGCCTAAAAAAGTAAAAAGTAAAGTTTTTCTTCCCAGGAACATTAAGCTGGGAACCTAAAGACACACAGGCTGGGGCCAGAGGAATGGAGTCATGCTCCCAGTGGGGCTCTGGAGAGGAGGCCTCTGAACGTTGCTGCTATGCGTGGGTCCTGGAGCTGCCCTTCTGGAGCCTTGGTGGCTCACGTGTGTTGCTAATTCTTTGATATTCCAGTATTTTTCCACTAAATCTCACCTTTCACGTAAGCTCACCAGAGTCTGTTTCTGCTGTTTGCTACCATAGGACTTAAATGCGTACTTGCATGAATCAAAGCCTCATCAGAGATAAGCCCAGCCATAGGAGGGGACCCAGTCTGAGGGAGTTTACATCCTTTGGGAGGGAGAAGACATGCACACAAATAGCCATCACACGAAGCTAAAGGACCGAGGGGGATCACAGAGGCATAATATATTGCCTGCAGTGACTGAGGAAGGCGTCACCTAAAGGGGCACTTGAGCTGGGCCTTGAGGGATGGGTAGGCATTTGGCAGGAGAGATAGGGGAGGGAAACTCCAAGCCTAGTAGATGCTGTAAACAAAGGCTCCGAGTGCAGACAGGGGGAGGAAGTGGGATTTGGCAGCAGTGTGGGAGGGGGCTGGATAAAGCTCACACAGTGGCTTAGGACAAGATGCTTTCCCAGCTTGATTCTTTGTGGCCCCTCTAATAACACAGCCTTTGAATAAAAACGTAGCTTAATATATTAACTGATGTTTTTTGTTCACAGGATTTTCTTTTTCCTTTTTTTTAAACTTAAAGAAGGCGAGAAAGACACCCTGAAAAGTACTAGACATTGGCGAAAGGGAACAGAAAAGACACACAAAAAAAAGAAAGACATCCAGTGCTCACGGATCAAAAGACTTGATATTGTTAAGATGTCAAACCTATCCAAAGCAATCTACAGATTCAGTGCAATCCCTATCAAAATTCCCATTGTCATTTTTATGGAAAAATTTTTAAAAGACGCTAGAATTCACATGGAACTACAGTATTTTCTTCTACTTCTTGACCTTCTTCCGTTCAATCATGCAGACATTCCACACTATTCCCTTAGGTTAGGGATGAGATCACAGAAAGCAGAGAAAACAGCTTCAGTTCTAGGCTTCCGGGTTTCCAAATATCAACTTGCAAGAAGGGACAGTAGTTAAGATAGAAAACAGAAATGCTGCTGAAAGACACACTAAAGAGAACTAGTGCAATAAATACCATTTTAATCCCAATAAAAAATAAAGAGGCGCCACGTCCAGGAGTGAGGACTGGCTGTGGGTTGCTGCTAATTCAGGCGGCTTCCTTCCAGGCCACTTGAAAAAGTCCTTCACTTTGGAATCACAAATGGAGCCAGATTATCCATCCAACAAGGAGCAGCTCAGAGCTGCAGGATTTCCAGGAAATACATTCCTGAGCATTACATCCTGACTGGCCTTTCGAAAATCCCCATTTCTCTGATTTCCTCTTGCTTGCAGTATCTCTTGCTCTCCTCCACCTTCAGGCCCTTCAACACCAGTGACCTTTGGGCCCCCATCTTCAACCGGGCTTCGCTCTTGACCGAACCTAGAGCTGTCTCTGGCAACTTTTCTTCCAAGGCCAATGCCCACACCTCCATACCCAGACAGGTACCTGTCCTTGTGGCCGCCCTCGTTCTCAGTGCCCCCCAACCATTCTCCGCCCACAGCCCTGCTGGCGAGCTGAACATGGACATAGGGGGCCGCCCAGGCTCACTCTCTCTCAAATAAATAAATAAATCTTTTTTAAAAAATTGCCTCTAACATAGAAGTTAAGATGTCACTCAATCCTAGGTAGCTACAAAATCTCCCAGTCTCTCTAACAACAGAAAAGACAGGGCCCTGTGATAGTTTGACGTCAGCCTCTGGAGTCAAAACTTCTGGGTTTACGTTCCGACTCCACTACTTACAAGCTCTGTGTAGCCCGAGGCAAGTCACTTAACCTCTCTGTGCCTTAATATCTCAAACGATAAATGAGGGTAGGAATAGTACCTACCTAATGGGCTGTTTTGTGGATTCAATGACTTAAGGGCAAAGCGCTTAGTACAGCCCTGGGCACATACTTGTCTCCCAAACATTGCCAGCAGTTGGCACGTGGGAAAACCTCCGCCATCCAACATATGGCTAAGAGACTTCTTGTAAAACTGACCTTGTGTACAGACAGGCTAGGCCAATATGAAAACAGGAAAGTCAAAGCTGTAAAGGAATCTTCAAAGGATTTGAAAGGAATCTCTTCAAGGAATCAGGAAAGGAATCTGTTCTCAACGGGGAGCAATTTTGTCTCCGGGAGACATGGAGCAGCGTCTGGAGACGTTTTTGGTGGTCATAACTGGGGAAGTGTTACAGGATCCGCTGAAGAGGCCAGCGATGCTGCTGAACACCCTACAGGACACAGGACAGTGTCTCATGACAAAGAATTATCTGGATAAAATGTCCATCGTGCCAACTTCATAAAAGTGTATTCCTCTCTGAACCTGAGATCCCCGAGCCCCCAGGCCAGGGGCACTTGAGCCTTCCTATTAGCCTGACTCCCTGAGTTGACAAAAGCCAAATATGCAGCTGGCAGTGCTCATGGAGCACGGTGCACGCTCTCCCCGTGTTCCAGCCCTGGAGGCGGCTCCGACATCGGCAACACGCTGCTTCCATCAGCATCCTCCTGGGTAATATGTTTTTAAATGTTTAAAAGTAACTGGGGAGGGTAAAAAAAATCATAGAACATTTGAGAAAACATCCGCTCATGTGCATTTGTTCTTGGAATTCATGACTGGTATTAAAGCCACAAAGAGCAGGGCTGACGTTCCAGGTAAAACCAGTATACAACCAGGGACATTAAGCACCTGCCTCGTGGCCACAACATGGTGCTTTATACATTGTCCTTGCCAAGGTCAGGTGCTGCCATCGTTACTTTGTAGATACTGTGGCATGGATGTTGCCCTCTAAAAGCTGTGGTCACACCATTCCATCTCCTAAAAATCCTCTTGTTAATATGCACTTAATGCCCACTCCACTTAAGGCGTCATTCAGAGAGCTTTTTTCCCTCCAGTTGATCCTTATTAGTTTTCACATTTCCGACAGGAACTCTCATATTAATTATTACTAAGCCAAATCCATTCACTTGAAAACCATCCACTGATTTATCCACCTATCATTCATCAATTCATTCCTGTTCACTGAGCCCCCTAGTACAGTGAGTCATATCACCAGGTCCGGGGCGTATGTATGACAGGTCTTGTGCTTAAGGTTACAAAAAGGAAAACAGCTCACAGTCTGGTTAGCTGAGAGGCAATTATCTTAAAAACTGTTGCATACCCTATGACTTGGTGATTCCAACTTTCAGGAGCGAGAAAAATGCTCACGTGAATGCAAAGATACAGGCACAAAAAATATTTAGTGTAGCGTTGTTGGGCTAGAAGTTGGAAAAAACCCAAATGCCAATCAATAGAATAATTGCTAAATAAAATATGGCTTATGCATATCATGGAATTTGATGCAGTAGTTAACAGGAAGGATCTACTTCTACATGTTACAACACAGACAGATCTCTAAGACATACTTAGAGGGAAGTCCCCAGGGATACACATCAAACTCAGAGCGGTGGTTACCTCTGGGCACATGGGAAGGGAGGGAATGTAGATTAGGAGTGGTGGTCGAAGAAGACTTTAACTTTATTGGAAATAGTTTCTTTTGGGGCACCTGGGTGGCGCAGTCAGTTAAGCATCTGCCTTCAGCTCAGGTCTTGATCCCAGGCTCCTGGGATCAAGCTCCATGCTGGGCTCCCTGCTCAGTGGGGAGCCTGCTTCTCCCTCTGCCACTCCCCCTGCTTGTGCTCTCTCTCTCTGTCAAATAAGTAAATAAAATCCTTTAAAAAAGGAAATAGTATCTTTTTAGAAAAGGATTAAATGTGCTGCTTATACACCTACATCTAAAACCAACTTAAAAAAACCCCACAAACCATTGCAACTGTAAGGCAAAGTGGTGGTATAAAGAAGTGAAGGCTCCACTCTGCTTGGGTGCATCAAGAAAGACCTCAGCGAAAAAGAGACATGTGAACTGAGTCTTTAAAAGCCTTGTAGTAGCCTAACGGGCTGAGATGGAGGTGTGGGGGTTATTACATAGAGGGGACAGCAAAGATGCAGAGATAGAACCCCCCTTGGAACATTTCCACATGACTGATCCATTCAGTGGAGAGGAGTGGACTGGGGGTGGGGTGACATGACCCTGAAGAAGGCAGACACATCTGGGACTTGAGACTACTGGAAAACGAATGCTTTCATATATCTTACATAGGAGTTTTGAATTTTCTTCCATAAGCAATAGAAAGCCTACAAATGAGGGATGACATGACCAGATGTTGAGTTTAGAAATATCAATCAAGTAAGTAATTTTTCTCTCCCGAGGCTGCAGGAGGACAGATGTGCCCATTACCCAAGCCATGTACAGCATCCCATCAAAACATCACACTGGTTTTCCTTATATTGTCTCGCACATATGGACCCACAAGAATTATTTTTATAAAGATTTTCAAGCATAAAGGAAAGTGCAAAGTACAATAACAAAACATATGCACAACATGGAGATTTTAATTATTTTTTAATAATAACACACCATACATATGGAAGAGTGCTTCAGTTTCTTCATTTGTAAATTGAGTAGGTTGGACTAGATGATCTTCAAGTTCTTTTCTCCCTCTAATATTTCAGGGTGTGCTAGGGCAGATTTAATTGTCACTGTTCCTGAATCATTCCCTTGGGTCCCTTGGGACCCCTCCCCCCCCGGGGCTCTCTTCTGGCCTTCAGAGGGGTTTCCCAACACTGTCACCAAGTAACAGCCGGCTGGTTGGTGATTGGAAACTTGTATCATACCTCGGGCACCTGGAGAAATTCCATAAGCCAATCTATGCCCAACTTCTTGACTCTTCTTCTTTGTTGCTTCAAGCCTCAATAGACCTCAGATACTAAAGTTATTACAAAGGCAAAATGCCCATATGTAATCTTTATAAAGAAGATAATCATTCCCACCTGACCCTCCGAATGGTGAGGAGAAATGGCTCTGACCAGAAGACCTAAACCCAGTCACCTGGGGCAGGCACTTCCAGCCATACTGGTTCCTTCTCAACTCACGCCTTGAAAGGGTGAGGAGTCCTGAAGTGGGAGCTCAACAACACGTTTTCTGGGGAGAAAGGAGGAACTCGGAAAGATAAGAAGCTCCATGAAGAAAGCTGTAGAGAAAGAGTAAGTTTAAAATTCCACGTTTTGAAACCTGATCGAGGTATTGATTGTGCAACATCGTGAATGTGCTGGATGCCATTGGATTGTACATTTTATGATGGTTAAAACTGAGGGAGAGAACAGGGGAGTCTGTTGTAACAGTTAAATGCTGTCTTCACAAAGCAATTTGATTCTAACGTTCTCTATTCATTCTCCACTACATTTTTGAAAAAGAGATTAGACTTGGGCTTATAGAGTAACATGAGGTCCAAAGTGTGAGAACCATATGTGAACAGCCTGGGCTCAATGCAAGGAACTCTACTGTTTACCAGTCTGAAATGTCCAGAGGTAAAAGCGGCTCTCTTGGTGGAGCAGTGATGCTCACGGGTGGACCCAAGAGCAGGTTGTAAATGCACTTGGAGCCGAGAAGCTGCCGACAGGCTGGTGGACTGGAGTGAGTCAAAGACTTTACCAACTCCGACTCTGACTCACATTCCTTCCCATTTGTGAACTGTCCGGGCTTTTCATCTTACCCATAAATGCCTTCTTTGCATAGACAATATATTATCTCATTAGGAAGTGGAGAAGTTTGGGTATCCAGAGGGCTTTGCCATTAGATGACTGTGAGTCACATTTCCCCAGGGTCAGAAGGTCTTGCTCGAGCACACTTGGGTTCTCCTCTCTTGCAAGGGGATTAGAAGCCTAGGTCTGATAATACTGTTACAAATAGCAGGAGGGGCAATTATTTCCAATAAGAATAGCAATTGCTATTTGTTGCAGTTACTTTTGCTGTGAACGACCCCAAAGTTGATGCGGTAAAATGACAGCCACAATTCTGTTTGGTCAAGAGTTCAGGAAGGGGTGGCAGAGATGGTTTGATTCTGCTCCATGATGTCGGGGGCCTCAGCTGCAGACCTGACTACTGGGGGTGACTCAGTGGTGGAGGGCTGGGCTCCCCTGGGGGCTTCTTCACTCACATGTCCAGTGCTTGGACGGGGACCGGGGACAGGAGTGCCTGCCTGTGGCTTCTCCGGGTGGCCTGGGTTTCCTCACCGTGTGGCACCCTCGACACAGCTGGGCTCCAAAAGTGAGCATCCCGGCAGCTGAGGCAGAAGCTCTGTTACCTTTTATGATCTAGTCTCGAAAGTCAGGTAGTGTCACTTCAGCTGCGTTCTGTTAGTGATGAGTGAGTCATAGATCCATCCAGATTCCAGTGGAAGAGGCTCATAACTTCTCCTTGATGAGAAAGTGGTAAGCTCACGCTGGAAAAGAAGATGTGGGGTGGAAGGTATTTTCACAGCCACCTCCAGAGGCTGTGACCCACCGCACTGTTAAAATCCATAATACCATTAAGATGCCCCTTACATCTTCCAAAACTCTACTTTTCTTCCTCCCACCCTTCCGGAACCACTTGGCTGCCTGCCCTACTCATTACAGACAGCAACAATGTGCAAGTTACTTTTCTTTTCTTACTTCTTCTTTTTTTTTTTAAGATGTTATTTATTTGAGAGAGAGAGAGCACCTGCACACAAGCATGAATGGGTGGGAGGAAGGGCAGAGGGAGAAGGAGAAGCAGACTCCCCGCAGAGCAGGGAGCCTGATGGGGCTCAATCTCAGGACCCTGATATCATGACCTGAGCCAAAGGCAGACACTTAACCAACTGAGCCACCCAGGCACCCCTACTTTTCTTTTTTCTACTGTCACTTATAGCTAATTCCACCTCAAGATACCCCCTCTTTCATCTCCTTTCTTATATTTTCTTTCTCCCTCTCTCTCCTCTCCCTTCCCTTGTTCCATTTATGCATTGCGGGGGAAACTCTCAACTCTTAGAATGAATAATGCCAATCTGCTGGGAGAAAAGATACAAATCTGAAGGAAAAGGAAGCTGGATGCTTTGACATGTTCTTAAGATATAAGGAGGAGAAGGGATCAGGAGGCCTTTTTTAGAATCTCTCTTAGCTTTTCTAGGTAGGCTAGGTTTTTCTCAAGCACAAGTAATTAAGATAAATCAAAAACTCTATTTTGTCATATTGTATTTCAGTAATATTACAACCTAAATAAGCTTTCATGGTTTGGCCTGGGGATGTAGTAAGTTTTCCAAGTTACTACTATTGAATAACAAGTGAGCTTAAAAACCCACAGTCCTCGTAAGCTGGTAGCCTATGTGATGCTCCTGAGGCCCCAGCATCAGAGAGAGGTTTACAACTTGCTTAGGTACCTAGATAGCTGGACTCTAGGCCAAGGGAGGAAATCCTGACACGGAAGAAGCCAGCGTTGCCAAAGTCTCTGAGTTGCCTTCTGGCTCTCAGCCTGTGCCCCTTGGCTTCCACCCACAGCCTTATGACCCAGGTCTGCAAGGAAAGCTGAAAAGATAGATATCCCAGGGGCCCTGGACTAATGAAATTTTACTTTTCAAGGCCCTTTCTGGAACAAACTGCAAACCCCATCAGATTTCTGAGTTTGGGTTCCGAACAGGCACTAAAAGGGATAGACCTCTATTACTAAGCCCACATGAAGCTCTGTACCTCAACCAGTGTTCACCTAGACTCGGGAGAATGATTGATTTGGAGGAAGTTTAAAGTGGGGGATAAATCCCATGATAGTATCTTTTTATTCTCTAACTTTATTGAGATATAACTGATATGTAACATAATATCACTGAATAAGGTGTATAATGTGATATTTTGATATATGCATATATTACAAAATGATTATACAATAATGTCAGTTAACACATCCATCACCTCACACACTTACAATTTTTATTTTTTTGGTGTGGTGAGAACATTTAAGATTTACTCTCTTAACAACGTTCAAGTGTATAATACAGTATTGTTAACTATAGTCACCATGCTGTATATTAGACCCCTAGAGCTTATTCATCTTATAACTGGGTTTGTACCCTTTGACCAACATCTCCTCCATTTCCACCTCTCCCCCAGCCCCTGGAAAGCCCATTTTACTTTTTTTTTTGGCTTTTTCTTTTTTAAGATTATACATATAAGTGAGACACACAGTATTTGTCTTTTCAGTTAACATAATGCCCTTGAGGTCCATCCATGTTGTCACAGGTGTCAGGATTTCCTTCTTTTTTATGGCCAAATAAGATTCCATTGTGATGGGGGTACATATATCTGTCTCACATTTTCTTTATCCACTCATCCATCAGTGGACACTTGGGTTGCTTCCACGTCTTAGCTATTGTGAATAATGCTGCGGTGAACAGGAGGGTGCAAAGTCTCTTCAAGATAGTGACTTTATTTTATTCAGATACATACCCGGAAGTGGGATTGCTGGATCATTTTTAACTTTTTTTGAGGAACCGCCATACTGTTTCCCATAGCGGCACCAATATACATTCCACCAACAGTGCACTAGGTCCCTTTCCTCCATACCATGATAGGATCTTGCAAGTACTCACCAAGCTAAACCTACCGGTTATTGGGTCTAACCTAAAGGCAACTGTAACATCCTGACAGGATGACCTATTGCGCAAAGGTGACACAGCTATTGTGAAATTACAGAAGAAGAAAATGAGTGATAATGGCATATTGCCACACACAGAAGGATCTCCAATTTGCCAATGAAATAAAAGCATGGAATCATAGGGTTTATTTTTTCAAGATTGCACAGGTTCTTGAATTTAGGGTTACAAGGAAAAATAGAACAATATGAAAATCTTCTCTAGCAGAGTCCCCACTTGAAGGCCATCTCTTATCATCGGGTAAGTGCCTGCACTCCAGAGAAGTAGCCATTAAGTCTTAAGAAGACAAGAATTAGGGCCTCAGTATTTCTCATATTCCTCATATTGCGTAGTGAAATCAGTGATTGATCTTGTCTTCTTCACTAGTAAAACACACACGTCCTGCCATCCTACAGGTCCTCGCGCATCAGTGTACCCCATGACCACATATTCCCCCCTGAATAGCAGCGAAGTCCAAAAACAGTCTCATATGGAGATCACTTTAAATACCTCACTATTCCCAGTAGCTTTCTATTAAAGGCCCATTTGTACAGGGGAATAATTTTCTACTTGGAAAGCAACAGACACAACTTCCACTTATTTATGTTTTTTTTAACTTCCACTTATTTTTAAAGAAAAAAAAATGTCAGCACTAACAGGTTTAGAGCCTCCTGTTGGGATGTTAGGCTATTGAATTATTCTCCTCCAAGCTATTTGTAGACCCATTAATTGAGAAATTAGAGAAATAAGGGCACAGACGCCTATGTAATTAAACTGCCCATTTCGCCTTCCTTTACTAAAGCAGTTTCCAGGATGTTAATTGGCTGGAGAGTTTCTCAGTGCCTGCTAGATCTAGTAAGTTGTGCATTAAAAAAGCACTGCTCCCACCCTTAGACTGTCAGGGGGCATTTTTTTTTTTTAAGCAGATTTAGCACTTTGAAGAATTAATTACAAATCTAAGGAATATTTGTTTGGTGTGCCTCTGGGCGTATTGGATGCTAATGGCCCCTTCCTACCATTAAATGATAAAAACTTCCTATTGGATTTTCTGGTTTGCCCAGGGCTGAGGGGAGAGGCTTTCCTAAAAGCAGTCACCAGATTGTGCCTTTGTTTTCCATAAGCCATTAATTTCCTCGCTGTTTTGCTTTATAAGGAAACTATTTGATTTCTGCATCTGCAGTTCTCCCAGTCCGGTGCCTGCCATTCATCACCCCCAACTGTCCTGATGCATCTGCAGATGCATTGTCCTTTTTATGAGAGTTCTGGGAGAAATGACCACCCGTGTCCTTGGCTTCTCTGTGTCTTTTATCAACCCTGACGTGTTTAATTGTCCCTTTTCTCCTGACTTTTATTTCTAAGGAAGAAAACACATATATGCTTTCCTTTAGGGGGGAAAAACAGATAAATGACAAAGAGAAAGAGAGAAATTGTGTTTTGCGCAGTTTTGATGCAACTAGCCATGAAGACGGACAACCGCCCTTTTAATATTTTGTATATTGACAGTTGATAGCAACTGTTTATTTGTCCCAGATTTTCTGAGACAGCCTCAGTTTCAAATTGTCTTCCCTGTTGCTGTCTCCTCAGAGGCAAGCATTCACAAATGAGGAAGAAAAAAAATAACCTCCTTTGTTGATGAATATATCCTGATTTTTAAGTTCAAAATATATAAATAAGATGATCATCTGAATGAGCATGAATTAAGGTTAGTGTTAAAATTAAAGAGCACAGAGAGTCAAATCAAGCATATTAAATTTTTTACGTGTATATGTATGCACACGCATGCACGAGCACATCATTTCATTGCATGGTAGAGGCAAATAATAAGCAGGTCAATAAATAAGTATAATTAGATGCACTGTCAAAAAAAAAAAAAAAAGGACAAGCTTTGGAGCCAAACAGACCTGGGATGGAATCCTGTCTGTCACTTAGGATCAAGCTCCCACCTAACATGCCTGAGCCTCAGCTGCCACATCTGAAATGACAGTATGACATTTACCTGACAGGGAAGTTGTTAGGATGAAAGGAGCTGAGATTTGTAAAGTCCCGAGCACAGCGCCTAGCAGATAGAATTGCTTTTTTAAGAAGGCATATTCATATTAGTATTTTTAAGAGTAATACAGCTGTTACAGTTAAAACAAGACTTTCTGGAGGGGGCTGGAAGAAAAAAGGTGAGTGAGGAAGAAGAACGTGTTGCATTCTTTCCTGTCTCCCTTGAGAGAGAGGAGTTAGGGAAGTAACTTCTTCCTTCTCCAGGGAGAAGGGGGTTAAATCAAACAAACCTACATTCTAGCCTCTGCCTAGACACAGACACTAACTGCTCAGAAGTGGATGGACTGGACACTGGAGTCCCTTATCAGAGAAGCCATGTCATCTGTGTCCCACTGGAATATAGATCCAGCTCTGGAGCGTCTTGGAGAAGTGTTAGCTGTTTCCTGTCCTGACCTCATCTTCGGGTCTGGGGCAGGGCAGTGAGCCTGCCAAGTGCACCTTCCTTGTCCTCATCCCAGGGCCCCAGAGGATGAGTGAGAAGCAACCTACTGCCCCAAACCACCTCATCCACAGCTACTTGAAAATCTCATGTCCCGATTTGTTTCCAGATTCCAGATTTTCAGATTTGTCTGAGTGAACTAGGAATCCTCACGGTCAATTGCTCTTCAGAGTGGATTCCAAAAGAGGGTTCTGGGCTGTTGGGTAAGAATGGATGCCTCTCAAAACTCAGGTGCATTAGCCTTGCATGGTGGGCTTATTAAAAATGTAGATTCCGGGTGCCTGGGTGGCTCAGATGGTTAAGCGTCTGCCTTCGGCTCAGGTCATGATCCCGGGGTCCTGGGATCGAGCCCCACATTGGGCTCCCTGCTCCTTGGGAGCCTGCTTCTCCCTCTGCCTCTCTCTCTCTTTCTCTGTGTCTCTCATGAATAAATAAACAAAATCTTTAAAAAAAAAAAAAAAAAGTAGATTCCTTGGGGTGCCTGGGTGGCTTAGTGGATTGAGCATCCAGCTCTTGGTTTCTTCTCACATCATGATCTCAGTCATGAGATGAAGCCCTGGGTTGGGCTCCATGCTCAGCAGGGAGTCTGCTTCTCTCCCTCTCCCTCTGCAGCCACCCCCGCCCCACCCTTGTGCATCTTTCTCTAAGATAAATAAACTTTTAAAAAATTGCAGATACCTAGACCCTTCCCCTAGTTGTTCTGATTCAGTAGATGTCTCAGTAACCTAAAAGTTAGAATGAGTTTTTCGGTTTATTAACTATTTGTTGGTTACTGTATGCCAAGTCCCACTGCTAAGTGATTCACATACATGATCCACTCTTGTTGCCCCTCAGTCCTGCGAGGCAGTCATCACCAAAACCCTCCATATGGTTAGGAAACTGACATTTGAAGAGGTTGAGCAATCTGACTCAAGGCACCGGGCTGGCCAGCCTCTGTGGGTGAGTAACCCCTGAAGCCCCGTGCCACAGGCCCCCGTTGCCTTGGGTCACCGGCTCTCATGCCCACCAACTTCCAACTGGCTCCCCAAACCTCTGCACAAACTGAGCTAAATTTGTTTTGGACTTGGATTGATCCAAGTGCATGGTTCTAATCTTTATGAAACAAACCACAAAAACTTAAACAGCAGTTTCTAACCCTCCTTCAGAGGAATCCAGGCCCCAAAGGTCCCACCTTGCCTTGTAAAAAAAAAAAACAAAACAAAAACAAAAACATCACTAGTCATAAAAGATCCAGATCCACTTCCTTGGTGTTCTTTCCACCCTGCAGTGAAAGAGTTATTATAGAGTCGCAGAGTTCTTTCTACGTATCTCTTGTTTCTGAAATAAAGACACCATAGACCATGACTTCTGTAATCCGCCAGATTTTCTTTCTCTATTTCCAGAGCAGTAATATCCTGTCAATATGCTTTTTCATCTTAGTCTGTGGATATGAGACTTTGAACTGTTTGACTTTATTATTATTCTGATATTTCTATTGTTTTTCTATTTAATAAGAAACATGTAACCAGAGGCTCACACACTACATTTTGATTGCTACAATTTCCCTAGGGTATTATCATTATGCTTTCAGATGGCACTCTAAAAAAGTATATATTATTGTATCAGTTATTCTACTTACCATGGGCTTTGGGTATCAGAATTGAGCCCAAAGACAGGAAGTCCTTTGTTGATTTCACTAGCAACAAAAATATGTATCCATTTGGTATAACTTAACAAGGAGGACTCTTAGCCCTGAGAAGGAATTTCTGTTTTCAATTACAAAGACCAGGGAGAGGATAAGGATAATTTTGAGGAGCAATTAACAGAAACTTCAGATGTATTGTCTTGTAAAACTCGGGAACCTAATGATGACATGTGTAAGTGACAGGCTACTCCTTCCCTTATCTGGAGGCTGTGTCTATAATTTAAAAAATATTAAATTGGGATGCAGTTGATGCCCAATCCCCGGAACTCTGGAAACCAGCATATAGGAGCTCATCCTAACCAGACATGCTCATTTTGTTGGGCAACAGGCTAGAGCATTGTTCTGGAACCTCTTTCTCAGAGTTAATAAAAGCCAGAATGGCTTCTAACGTCCTCTGCAACAAATCATGTGCTGTTCCCCTAAGCCACTATATGATTGTGCTGGACATTTAATGTACCAGGTGTGCGCTGAGGGGGGTGAGGATTCTCAGAGTAGGGCTGAGCCTGTTCTCTGCTCACCATGCTGGTGTTCTGGTAGGGGGCTTCACCTGCCCACAGGTGCCATCTGCCACCAAGGCATGTACCTGCAACGCTCCACCACCCAGGTAGAACCCAGGTAACCTCAGGTTCCTCTCTTTTCTGCTTACACCACATAATAAATGTGTCTCTTATTACTAACAATAGAAAGAGAGAATTAGGAACAGGAAATATGTCAGGAAATTAATCAAGGCATGGACCATGTGGAGCTAGCTTCTCTCAGATGATATTATTCAGTTTTAATTTATGTAGTTGATATTTTGGGCATTCACAAATAAATATTAAATATCATTTATAAAATAGGAATAATTCCTCACCATTTAAAAATTGAATTCCAAACCTCTAACACACTAAATATAAAAAATGATCAGAGAGGTATCTCAAGGGAAGGGAAAAGCAGAATCTTTTGTTTTAGTTAAATTAAAAAGTTATGTTAAATTTAAGAGCGAGTCAACAGTAATTGACAAGGGAAAACGCAGTGATTTGAAAGACAGTGCTTAGCTCGTAAATGCCACAGAAGAACCAAAAACATTCAAGCGGAGAGGGTGCTATAAAAAGGAAACTAGAAGCTGCACTAAAAAGACTCTGATACATTTGGATAAAAGCATCATAAACTCAAACCACTTAGGCACATAGATAGATTCATACATCCATGCCTTTGGAGGTTCTGTCTCTAGGAACCATAGCGATTTTGCTCCTTCTCTTGCCTGGGGACATTTGGCAATGTTGGGAAACATCTTTGGTTGTCACGACTAGGCACTGAGTGGACAGAGGTTAGAGATGCTGCTAAAAGTCCTACCGTGTATAATACAACCCCCACCCCCACCCCACAGGACAAAGATTCAATTCAAAATGTCAACAGTGCTGAGGTCATTGGAAACCCTGCTCTATTAGGACCGCATTCAACCCTGAGCAACAGAAATAGTGCTGCAGTGACTTAAATAATTAAGAGGTTTCTTTATCTCGCACAGTACGTAGTATAGAGGTTGCCAAGCAGGAACTTGTGTTGCAGCTCAGTGAGGTCATCAAGGACCCAGGACCCCCAGAGGCAGTTGTAGAAGATGTCACTTTAGCTGGGCACATTACTGCCCAAAAGCAAATTACGCTTGCCAGTAAGAAAGCAGGGTCATAATGAATATTGTATGGGCACGTAGCAGGTTGACCACGGATATGCTTTTCCTTTTTCATGATGCCTCTTGCACTAGCCTGTCTTAATTCCCAGCAAAACTCTATCCAGTCACATTCTACCCAAATTAAACTCCTCTGTGGAGGCTTTCATGCTGTTCCCAGGCAGTGTGGCTTCTTCTGAACCAGAAGCTTCAGTCTTTGGACAAGGAGAACCTCAGGTCCAGAAAGGGACCCCAAAGGGAGAGAAATGGAGCTTTCTGCAGAGGAACAGTGCTCAGTGAGTTGGACATGTTTCCTTGTAGACAAATGAAAACATTTCAGTAAGAAGCCATGGATGTTTGAGAGCAGGGCAGAGAGATGTCAATGGGGAAAACTAGAGATTTTTTTTTTTAACTGAGCAAGGTTAATGATTTAAAGTAAAATCAACAGTAAATTCAAAAAATATAGTGTGAGAATTTTATAAACAGTTTCCAACAACCACTGTATAACAAACAGTGAGGGGGAAAGAGAACATAAGAGGTAGACCCAAACAGCTTGCAATACAATATTCATAATGATAAAGATGACAAAAATAACAATCATCAGGCAAAGTCTCTGAGTCACTCTCCAGTCCCTTGGAGCCCAACACAAAGAAGGATTCTGAGGTCTCATCTCAACATAAGGGGTTGGGGGAGTGACATGACATAATTAATAATTAGTAAAATCTTCCCTAGATATGGAAGGAGAAATGGTTTTGGATGATTTTTCCTCTCTATAACCTTGTCCATACATAGGCTGACCACAGAGACCGTGGTTCTGAGGAGAGCTGGGTGAAAGGAGGAAGGAATAACCCAACTGAAAAATATTCACTGTGACATGTGTGGACATTTTCTGAAATTGCCCACGAGATTCCCAAGACTCAGGTTTTCCTGCCAGCCCAGAGAAAGTTGACGAGATTTATTTCAAGTTTTCTTTACATCATGCTTTGCACTAATCATTTGTACATTTGTTCATAGTTTCCAGGGGCAGCTCCTACTTCCAGAAGACCCCCTAATCTTAAAGGGGCTCATTATGCTAATCCAATGATGTAGTCCTCTAAATTGGAAGCTTTTTGGTCATTCTGAAAATGAAATCTTGGCAGTCACAAAACACACACACACACAAAAACAACTTCTGCTAAGCAAGTCTTAAAAGACTGCTTAGTACAGATCAGTATTTATGGAGCTTTTAAATGGCTTCTTTAATAATTTGGTACTCTTATTTCTTTTTCCTTTATATTTCTGATCTGATTGCCCTTGAAACAATACTGGTATCTCTCAGAAGACCCTACATGACTGAAAGGTTCATACTATTGTTAAGCATTTGGGTTCTTACTGAGAATTGCGCTCTCTTGGTGCGGAATGCTACTTAATTCTTATGCTCGGACGAGGTCCCTCAGATATAGTGGGAGCTCAGTTAATCCTCATCGGTCAATTTCTGTGGCATTTGTGCAGAATGATCAAAATGGCATGGCTGTACCATTGCCTATGCATTATGTGACATTAGAGTGGTATGTTTTAACCTATTTTCAAACCTATTTAGAGTGTACTTACCAGCCTGTTTGATATAACAGAACGTGTGTTTTGAAAGAAGCTGAGGGAGAAAAAAGAGATCTGTACATAATGACCCTAAGTGTGTCCTTGAATTGCTTTGCTGTTTCAGGGGGGATGTAGGATGTACTTGAAAGGTCACTGATTAGTCCAGTTCCACATCAGTAAATCAGTGTTTAGAAACAGACAGAGGAAAACAACAGCCAACAGAGTTTTACCAATATAATAAAGTAAAACAGGGAAACATGGTTTATAGATTATGTTCTCCAGCAGGATGCTTTCAAATCTGACAGCATGGCACCTTAATAGTACACTGTGGACATGTTTCCCTGGTCTCTGAACAGACTGGATTTCTAGATTGGATGTTTATTCTGCATTAAAATGTAGATTGATCTGGCAAAATCCGGTACAAAATTGTGTTGAATAAGCAGTACAGGAAAAGATGTTATGCTGAAGACAGTGGAAATAATCTGTTGCTGTAAACATATTTTTTGAAGTCAAGCATCTCCTCTTTTGGTGAGACACAATGTCCAGAGACAGTTTGATCACCCTAACGTTAGCCAGTCAAGCATTTTGGAAAGTCCAGCACACAGACATATGCCATTCATGATTGGTTTGCTGGCTGAGCTCAATATAGATGTGTCTGTGCCCTGCTACCCCTACTTTCCTGCTCTTTTTCCATCTTGCACCCAACTGACATGAGTCTAAGCTCTTCAGTTTTATCACGTGGCAGACACCGTGGCTGCCTACCCAATGGCCATTCTACCTTGCTAAAGAAATTCAGGGGAACCTAGGTATAACCCACCACCCACCTACTCCTCTCACCCAGAAGAAGAATCTTGATTAATCTAAGCCCATCATGGGTAGTTCCATTTTCTTTCACTTGGGTTGGTTTAGGAATGGCTTGTGACACAATTCTGGTCACAAGAGGAGACCTTGGGGGCTCCTGAGACTATTTCCCTCACTTTTAAAAAGTTCACAAGACAGTGGCCTATCATCTTTTTCAGAAGCAAGAAAGGTAGCAGCCATCTCGGGGCCATGAGAAAGCCTACGTTGGCCTATGAGGAAAAGCCAACACACGGAAGTGGCAGAGCAGAAGGAAGGAAAGAAACCAAATTCTTCATGATACCATTGAGAGGCTGAATTAATTCATCCTGCCCACTGCAGGTAACCACTATCCTGATGTAGTGAACACTATGATGTTATCCCGATTCCTTCTTCAGGACAAAGGCACTCATTTCCTCAGCTACCAGAAGTATTCCTTCCCAGAAATCACCTTTGGGATGTGCCTCACTCCACATTATCAACTATTGTAAATTTGTAATTAATAATTATGTGTAGCTTTTCAGTTAGGGCCAGGCTTTATATCTTGTTCTTATTTAAGAGTGCCTTAACTATTATTGATGCTTTGCATATTTATATCAATTTTGGTTAGCTTGTCAAGTTCCACAAAACACCACTTTTATTGCACTCCATTCCTTCCTGCATCCCTAATCTTGATCTGAGATCATTTTCCTTATGTCTGAAAACATGCTTAATTTTTAAAATTTTCTTTCAAATATTTTATTTATTTATTTGTCAGAGAGAGAGAACACAAGCAGGGGGAGCAGCAGGCGAAGGGAGAGGGAAAAGCAGACTCCCCGCTGAGCAGGGAGCCCGATGTGGGACTCTATTCCAGGACCCTGGGATCATGACCTGAGCTGAAGGCAGACACTTAACTGACTGAGCCACACAGGCACCCCTGAAAAACATGCTTAATTATTTCCTTTGTTACATGTCTGCTGGTGACGTATCTCTATGTTTTGTGTGAACATATCTTCTTTGACCTTAATTCTTAACAGATATTTTTCCTGGGTAGATTTTGCTAGGATTGTCATCACATTGAAGATACCATTTCAATATTTTCTTGATTCCATTCTTTCTGTTGCGATGTCAGCTGTATAATTGTTACTCCTTTGCAGATAATGTCTTTTTTTTTTTTTCTGGTTGGATTTAAGATTTTCTCTTTGTCTTTGGTTTTCTTTTGTTTCACTATGTTATCTAGATGTGCATTAAAATATATATTTTATGATATATATATCAAGAAATACATCAATACAAGATCAAGATCTTGACCAAAGTTCATTGTGTATTGATGTATTTCTAGATTTATAGAAAATTCTTACCCAGTATCTTTTTAAAGATTGCTTATGCTCAATTCTTTCTATCCTCTCCTCTGAGACTCCAGTTGCATATATGTTAGCTATTCTCCTCATAATTGCTATGACTCAAATCTCTCTTTTGCTTTTTTCATTCTTTTGCCCTCCTGTGCTTCATCCT
This sequence comes from Mirounga leonina, assembly GCF_011800145.1. Classification (NCBI taxonomy): domain Eukaryota; kingdom Metazoa; phylum Chordata; class Mammalia; order Carnivora; family Phocidae; genus Mirounga; species Mirounga leonina. The sequence goes on along the minus strand of NW_023270451.1, from coordinate 40,041,230 downwards.
GGATATTTTCTTCTGACTATATTCTATCGTAATAGTTTTCTCTTCAGTCATGTATAATCTTCTGCTAAGCCTGTTCAGAGTCTTTCATTTTAGTTACTATGTTTTGAGTTCTAGAATTTCTGTTTAGTTGTTTTTTGAATCTATGTTACTTTTTTAATAGTTCCCAGGTCTCCAACTTGACTTTATCTCTTTAAACATGATAAGTACATTACCTTTAAAGTTTGTGTTTGATAATTCCAATATCTGGAGCTGCTGTTGTTCTGTTTCCATTATCTGTTGTTTGTGCTCATTTTCATCTTATGTTGTTTTGTCTGCTCATGTGTCTGGTTTTCTCTAATTGTGTTTCAGACACTCCATTTGAAAAACTGTTTGAGAAATTATTTGAAGCCTAGGATAATTGTATCTTCTTTTAATGAGGGTTTTCATTCTCTTCTGCCAGTCTTCAATAGGTATTAGCAACCTGTCATCTTAATCCATCTCAGGGATTAATATTTCCTAAGTCACCCAAATGTTTCAAAGATAGACTACAATTCATGTGAGGGCTGGTTTGTTTCTACTTCCCCCTCACTTGTAGGATACAGATCTTCAGAGCCTCAATCCAAAGTTTGCAGGGTGGGAGGAGGGAGATATCAAGCTGAGCTCCCACTTGTCGTCTAGTACCATGTGGTTTTCAAAAGCACTGCTCAACCACTCGGACATCTCTCTTGGATCAGCACATGTCAGCAGGGTCAAAGCAGCCCCAAATGCCAGACTCAGTTCACTAGATTTCTGTCTTTTCCTGGATATGAGTCCTGTGATTCTGACTTAAAACATTTTTTTTCCAGTTTGTCTAGTTGTCCTCAATGGGATATTAGGTCCAAGTTAGCTAGTTCATCATGACTGGAATTCTAATAAATTATTTCCATCAGCACAGAAAGAGACCATAATATCTCCCACTTAAAGAAAATCTCTCATAACCTCTTTAGCTATTCTCTTCTATGGCATATTTTTCTGCTCATCTTTATATGAAAACTCTGCAAAAGAGTTTGTATCTTGATACTTCTAATTCCTTACATCCCATTTGTCTTGAACCCACACAGATTATGGTTTTATCTCCAACACTCCACCAAAACCTTTCTGGTCAAAGCCCTAATGGCTTCCATGTTGCCAAATCGTATGGCCCATTCTTCATCCTCATCTCACTCAATCTCTCTAAAGCACGTAACACACTTCACACGTTTTTTTCACTTGGATTCTAGGAAATCCTTGTGGTTTTCCTCCTAAATATATTACCATTTCTTCTGAGTCCTCTTGGCTGAATCATTTTCTTTTTCCTAACCTCTAAATGTTACATACATTAGAGCTCAGTCCTTGAACTTCTCTATCTTCACTCACTCCCTAGGTGATCTCATACTGTCCCCTGGCTTTAATTCCAACTATTCCATAATGACTCATAGATAGATAGATAGAGATAGATAGATAGATATAGATAGATAGATAGATAGATAGATCTATCGATCTAACCCCAATCTTCCCCCTCAACTTCCTCCTTGATAACTCCATTCATAAGTCAAGTAGGCATCTCAAACCTAACATGTCCAAAACAAAATTGTTGCTTTCCACACTCTTCCTCCTGCCTAATCCTCCCTAGTGTTTCTCATCTCAATAAAAGGCACAATCATTCAACCAGTTTTTCACTCTCCAGACCTTGGTATCATCCTTGACAACAAATATATTCTGAATTTAATCACCTCTTGCCAACCTCAAAGATATTACTTTGATCTATGTGTATTAATTAAGAATGGAGAGAGTTGCAAGTAAGAAGAAAACTCAACTGCAGTAGCTTAAATCAACAATCAGCAAATGAGACCCCCAAGATCAAATCTGGCCTGCCACCTTTTTGGGAAATAAAGTTTTATTGGAGCATAGCCATTCTCATTCTTTTACATATTATCTATGGCTACTTTTGTGTGATAACAACAGAATTGAGTAGTTGTGAGAGAAACTATCTAGTCCATCAAGCCTAAAATATTTATCATCTGGCCCTTCACAGAAAGTTTGTTGATCCCTGTCTTCAGGGGCTTATGTAAAGGTCACTGAGAGGTATACAGTCAAGGATTGGTGCAGTGGCCCCCAGATGTCATGATGGATACAGGCTGTCTAGTTTTCTGTTTTATCATTCTTGACTTGTTGCCTCATGGTCACAAACTGACTACTGCATCTCCAGGCATCATATACACATTCTAGGTAGGAAGAAGGGAAGAGCATAAGGAGAAAAGGGGTGTGGAGAATCAAGGTCAACCATGTGAGTCACCCTTTTTCTCAAGAAAGCTGTGATTTCCCCGAAGCCTTCTCAGTAGACTACCATTTCTATTTCATTGGCCAGAACCATGTTACATCTTCACCTTGTGCTGCAGGAGCAGCTAGGAAATAAAGCATTTGGCTTTCTAGCTCCTCTAGTGGACAAAGGAAAGAAAGAAGAATGAAAATGAGTTCTGGGTGTGATATGAAACCATTGTTTCTCTCCTGGATCACCAACCAGGTCTCCCTGTTTACACTCTTACCCCTTTATAGTATATTAATCACACTAAAATCAGGACTGATCTTTCTCAAAAGTAAATCACATAACATCACTGCTTTACTCAAAAACCTCCAATAGCTCCCAATACACTTAAAATCCAAACCGTTTCAGGATCTGGCCCTGGCTACTCTCCAGTCTTTTTCCTCCCTCTCCTTCCTTGTTTCATTCTTACCCAGCCACACTGGCTTCCCTGCTGTTTTAAACAAACAAATAGTCCTGCCTCGAGGCCTCTGCTTGACACATCCTGCTCCCAGGTCTTCGTGTGGTTTGCTTCCTCACTTTGTGTCTGATCAAATATCACCTCAGCAGAGAGAGCTTCCCTGTCATATAAAACAGCACCTGTAACACCTTCTTCTCTTTACCCACTTTATTTTTGGTCTTAGCACTTATTAGTACCTAGCATTATCATTTATGTTTATTTGCTTAGTTGAATGTAGAATATGAGACAAGGACTTTTTATTTCATTGCTATATTCTCAGAACCTAGAAGTGGGTCTTGGCACTGAGTAGGACTAATGTTTGATAAATGAATGAGTAAATTCCCATCATTACCAGTTTTTTTCTATTCCAAAAACTTGTTCTTACTGGTTTAAAAAGGACACAATATGATTTGAGAGTCTGGAGCCTTATCTTGTTCCCACTTTTCTCTGGGTAACCTTGAGGATGTCAGTCAATTTCTCAGAGTCTCAATTCCATCATCTGAAAACTGAGGGGGGGGGGTTGCTCTTTAAGGCAATTCTAGTCTTCCCCAATTCTGTGTCCTTGAGGAATGTTAGCAAAAGGACCCTTACCCATTCAGAGATGGGGTGGGGTGGGGGGTTCCTTGCTGTTTTTATACACACTTCCTATGCCTAAGAAATTGGCTTCCCTCTGCTCTTTCTCTCTCTCTCTCATTCTTTAGAGGCTTGTCACTTTCACAAAGATTTATTATATGGAATGGAAGCAAGATAATGAATCCTTGCTCTTTCAGAGAACCTTTCATTTACCCTTCAATATAAACAGCCACAGCCATGATAGACTACAAGCACTGGGCAAAGTCACTCATTCTTTCACATTGGAACTTTTGTTGCTGCTTTGTGTCTCAGACTATTTTACAGTCTTTCCTTGTTTTTATATCCTACGTGCTAGCTGCCCCTGAATCTTCTGACTTATCTATACACCACCATGCTGTTATTCTTAGAGCAGGAAAATGGGAAAACCACTGAAATGCAGCAAGTCCAGACTGTAGGACCTCAGGAGATAACTGGAGAGGGAGAGATTTCAAGGGGAGGTGTCTGACTGTCACCTGCCCTGAGGGGGACAGGACCAGAACAAGAGATGGCATGGCCAGTCTGCCCTATTGAGGATAGCAGAGTAGACAAAGCCTGAACTGCACAGGAACACTGAGGTTCAAGCTGTCAGAAGAGAAAGAGGGAACTGCTCATTTGGGGGAACAAGGGCACTGCCCCTAGCTCCTCTTGTGGCAAACCTCTGAAAACCAATGTTACCATGAGTGACCAGTGAGAAGTGATTCAAATCAAAAGGGCAGGTGGAAAATTCTCCTCATCTCTGGCTCATACTATTGATGGCTGATGGATGGATTAGGAGATGGTTCCTTGGAGAGCCCTCACCCTCAGCAATTGGACAGAATATCTCCTTCTTTTCAAAGTGTAAACAGGGGTCAAATTATTTGTCGTGATGTAATATGTCACAGGATGACTTTTAAACCACAAGTGAGGCAGAGATCAGCAAGACTCATAGATTTGTTGTCATGTTAGAAATGACTTGAAAACTTTTAAAGTCATATATTTGTGACTCAGTTTATCTTAGCACATTTTAAGACACAAATATTCACAATGTACTCTATTTAAAATACACTCGGTGAGCCACTGTTTTATTTCCTTCCTCCCTTCTTTCCTTCTTCCGTTAATATTTACTGATCACTGTCTTCAACAATTTCTGAGAACTTGCAGTGAAGTCTAATGCATCCTGACTCTATTGAGATCTTTAAGATCAGCTTTGAAAATGTCACTTTTCCCATAACAAGGAGTACGTTCATTTATAATAAAAGAAGATTCTCTATTCTCAGTCATACAAGTCATACATTGTCATGTAAGAACAATATATTCTCCTTGGTTTAAGCCTGCCTTATAGTAAATACTTCCTCTGTATCGAGGGATATTCATCAGTCATTGTCTTGCTATTTCCAGGTCAAAATTAATATTTGTGTGCCAACGGAATTCTTTATTCTAGTGATATTTGCCAGTATGTGATTAGCAAACAGAGTCTAAGCATATCCAGGTCAGGCATCTTATATTCTCCATTCTGTAAAGCACTAAGAGTCAGTTCACAGGATTTTTAAAGCTCAAAGGAATCCTGGAGTCATGACCCCTCATTTTACAGATGATTAATAAGTGTTAAGTGACTTATTCAAGGTCACCAGCTAATGAGTGGTTAAATTAGGACTTTTTTCATCTTTCCACCAAGTTTTCTGGCATTTTATACCCATTGCCTTTGAATTAGACACACAAGAAATAGTTTTTAAAAGTCTGAATGGATATAAATGTGACATTAAAAATCCTATCTTAGGGGTGCGTAGGTGGCTCAGTCATTAAGCGTCTGTCTTCCGCTCAGGTCATGATCCCAGGGTCCTGGGATCGAGCCCTGCATCAGTCTCCCTGCTCAGCGAGAGGCCTACTTTTCCCTCTCCCACTCTCCCTGCTATGTTCCCTCTCTCACTGTGCCTCTCTCTGTCAAATAAATAAATAAAATCTTTAAAAAAAATACTATCTTAAATGTTTGATGGGGGGCAGGGAGGTGGGGGGTGGGGAACCATGGTTTAATGCATTTGAATTCTCATTTAGGAGGAGGTTTTATTCAAAACCACCCAGCAATAATCTGTTCTTCTAAGGACATTCTACTCTTTTCTGGGTGACATGAATTGTTTCTAGTAGTTTAAATAACCAAAAATTAGTCACCAGAAAATCAAGCTACTTATTCACATTAAAGTTGCCAAGGACTTATCTAAATTAAAAAGACAAAGTTCTTTTTATGTGGTTTTCTTATTTATAAATACATATCAGCTATATCCATTTCTGCAAATACTCTAGAGTTATCTGTAAATCTTAACAGCTGAGAAGAAGGAAAATAATATGTCTTAGAAATGGATCATGAATGTAGCCTCAGAATCTACAGATATCCATATGGGTCCAAGAAAGGGAGCATAAACACAGAGGAAAAGTCTGCCTAGTCAGAATTTGAGTTTTAAAATATTTCTACATTTTAAATTTAACTCCAACATAAATGGATATTAGTAAAGTGAAAGCTTCTGAGAAAAGAAGATGTAGTGGAAAGTACTCTTCAAGAGATACATTGCCCCTATTATGGGCAAAAGACCAGAATTTAGAATGTGCAACCAGATCCTTTAATGAGTCTGTAGATACCTGGGTTTAGTTCCAAACATGGGATTTTCAAAACCAGGGCTTCTATTTCTGGCCAAGTTAGAGGAACCAGCTACAAGTTCAAATGCTACTGGTAAATAGAGAAAGACGAGTACTTTGAGTATACCTTTCATCAAACTCAAACAAGGTAATGTTCTCTCTTTGATAGCTTCATAGACAAGTTCACACATTTGGATGCAGCAAATCCAAATAACTTAAAACTGAACTAAATCAGGACTATTTTGTTAGTCTCTGAAATGTGCTTTTAAAAATTATTCTTTTTCCAACTCCTGAATGCACCCTGTACTCCTTCTCCCTCATAAATCACTCTGCACTACAACTCCTTTACACAGAGCTTCAGGCCCACGCAAGCTTCTTTTTTTACTTTCACTCAAAGCCAGAATTTATAAACAGGTTTCTTGCACCCTGCCTTGTAATCCCTTCCTCACTTTACACAACTGTCGAAGCGACAGAGGCCAATGTGGTGGGAGGCAGCCATGGTAGGTTTATTGATAAAAGATGTCAACATCCTAGCTCCAACCCTGACACCTCTTTTCAATAGATAAACTTCTCACCACACTGAAACATTCATTATGCCATTCAGAAGTAGAGGTCTAGTGTGACAATTTGCTGTAAAGCGCCTCCGTGATTATAAAGAGAAAATCAGTCACTTATTCTGCTGGGATTGTTCATAAGACTGACAGACATGCTCAGTAAGGAGCGGAGAGCTTGCACCTGGTCAGGAAACTGCAAGATGAGACAACGGTTCCTCTGTTGCTAATAATTATGCCTTGGGTTTAATCATCAACTTCATGCCTGACAAAATGGAAGCCAGAGACTGGGAAATGATGAAGCAATAGGTATTTAAATCATGGAACATTTTTCGTTCAATTAGTATGGTGATGAGGCGCTCCATTTGTTAGGGATTCTAGCTGATGCAGACAGTATTTTAAATTAAGGGTAGTTGAAATGACGGCAGCAGAGTTTGAGGAGTGACACACCACAATGAATATGTCAGTTCTCTATAGGCTGGAGATAGACTTTTGATGGTTTGAATCATAGCTCAGAAAGCTGAGATTGAATAAGAGAAAATAATTTACTGTCTAACCCATGTTCATAATAGTTTCTCTTCCTTTTAGCTCAAGCAAGGAGTAGAGTTAAGAAAAGACAGACAGCCTGGAAGAGGGGAAACGGATGACTCTAGTCTGTAAATTCCATTTGCATATCATTAATCAATTTAGGCAGCTGGATGGTCTGGACTTATGACTTTGAATACTGCGTTAGCCAGCCCAGTTTATACTCATCTAATTGCTCCATTGTATAGAGAATGGACCAGGAAATGATAACATCGCTACTCTGGCTTTGAGGCTGCCAACTCTAGAATTCTTTTCTTCCCAACAAATTTCACAATAACACTCAATCACATCTCTCCCTGGGAGGCTGCTTCTTGGTGTTGTATTTTGAATTAAAATTGCTCATGAAATGCTCTTCCATTTTTTCCATCTCTCCTCTCCCACCATTTGTAAAACCCCATCCATTCTAAGAATCACAAATTTCCATTGATTTGTATAGTGGCATGTGAAATTGCTGCAAAGAGGTCTTCTATGCCCACCCTGTTGTGAATATTAACAGTGGAATAGGCTTTTCCCAACAACTTAGGAAAAATTTGAGGGATGGGTTCTATCTAGACAGCCATGTCTATTGCCGCACAGTGGCAACAGAAAAGAAGCCGAATTAATTGAACAAATGGAAGATAGCTACTCATTTTATCATCTCAAGGCAGAAGATAAATAAGAAGACAGAATAACTCTTGCCAGATGGAGATAAAAGGGCCCATGGCAGTTACCTCTTAATTAGCTGGACATGTATGATATGCTCTGTGGAATTTCCTAGGGCAAATTTTTAATTGCAAGCCATGTTCTTGCTAACCTAGTGGGCATATAGGCACTCCCACCTATGATATATTTATTGGTGTGGGCTCTAAGAATGCTGAAGAGTAATGTGAATATTAGTCCAAGAATTTGTTTGTTTTATATTATATACATCTCTGTTCTCATTCCCATAGAATATATAAAGAGCGTGGGATGTGCAAAGAGCCAGCCTGCAGAAGATTAAGTTTCTGCCATAACTAGCCATGTGATCTTGGGCACACCTCTCTGGGCTTCAGTTTTTTCATGAGTAAAATTTAAAAAGTGAATCACTGAAGTTCCTTCTAGTTCTAACATTACATGATTTCATACCTTTTTTTAAAGTTAATGTGTATTAAGTTCATGATAGTCCAGATGCTGTCCTATGTGCCTCATGGGCATTCTCTTGTTTGCTCCTCCCAACAGCCCTCAGAAACAGGGACTATTATCCACCACATTATTCACCCCACTTACCAATGAGGACACCGAGGCCTAAAGAGGTAAAGTTAACTCTCAAACTACAACCGTGGAATCAAATATTATTTTTATTAAAAAAATTTCCTTATTTTAAAATCATTCAGTACAGAAAAGCACAAATAATAAAACAAAAATAATCTTTACCACTTAGAAAAAAATATTAATATTAGATAAACATTATTTCAGATACCTCCCTGTACACATATGTACCTAGTTGGAGCTGGATAGACAAACAGAAGATAGAAAACATGGTGCTGAAGTAAAGTATACTACATTATATTTTATTTGATTCTAATAATGAAAAAAAATGAAACCAAAGAAACTACTGGTCTTTAGGTAAGTCTTTTGCCAGAGATATTATTTTCGAAAGAAGCTAAGAGCTTCTTGAAAGAAAGAAAGAAAGAAAGAAAGAAAGAAAGAAAGAAAGAAAGAA
>NW_023270451.1:39974229-40032425 GCF_011800145.1 Mirounga leonina | reverse complement strand
GAAAGAAAGAAAGAAAGAAAGAAAGAAAGAAAGAAAGAAAGAAAGAAAGAAAGAAAATAAGATTGTAAAAAACATTCAGAGACTGAAGTTTTACCTACACATGTTTAACTTCAGACTACCAGTTTCAGTAGTAACTAATTCTCGGCCATGAAAGGTGAGGAAAGTAGCACTTACTCCCACCTTCTAATTTTCATTTGTTATTATCTTTTTTTAAGCACCATCAAGGTTTTTAACCTTCACATTCTATTCTATATTCATAATCCCCAGGATTTCAGAATTACTCTATAACTCCAGGATTTGCAGTTTGGGGTTTAAGTTCAAGTAGATTTATTGTTCACTTTTCTTTTTACCATGTAGCGTTTCCATTCCTGAGTACTTCTGTTTTGATCCATGTCTTGGTTGGCTGGAATCTACTGTCAAATAGAATTTTCAAGAAGGACTCAGAAATGCTGAATTCTCTAAATTCCTGTGTGCTTAGGAATTTTCTGCCTGATGCCTCTGTATACAGCAAACACTTGGCTAAATTTAGAATTCTTGGGTCACAGATATTTTTTTCCTCAGAATTTTATAGACATTGCTTCCTTGTCTCCTGATGTTGCGATTATAAGAAAGTCTGAGGCCAACACCGTTTTTCCCCTGCAGGTGACATTTTTTTTCAGGCTTGTTGCCTAAATTATTCTTCTTATATTTTTACTATAATAACTCAACACAATATACCTCCATGCTGAATATACCCCAATTTGTCTTGGGGAAAAAGAGGGAAATTATTTTATTCTATAGATCCTGTTCTTTGTACATTTCAGGGATCTTTTTTTAAAATCAGATCAAATCAGGTGCCTGGGTGGCTCAGTCACTGAGTGTCTGCCTTCGGCCCAGGTCATGATCCCAGGGTCCTGGGATCAAGTCCCACATCGGGATCCCTGCTCCGCGGAAAGCCTGCTTCTCCCTCTCCCACCCCCCCTGCTTGTGTTCCCTCTCTCGCTGTGTCTCTCTCTCTGATAAATAAATAAAATCTTAAAAAAAATAAATAAAATCAGATCAAATAACATGCCTCCAAAACATTCAGAGGGTACTAGATAGGTTTTTCCCAAAATAAAAGTCAATAACTTTCTAACTAGAAAACCATTTCACTTTGTCTAAAACTAAATCTTTTTTTGAGTTGTTTCCCTGGTGCTTAGCACTGTCTGGCACACAGTGGACACTCCATAAGAATTTGGTGAACCAGAATACAAGATAACTGCCATGCGGAGGGCAGGAGAGAGGCCAGGACTGAGAAGCAGATACTGGAAGGGGAGGTGAAGAGACTTCAGAGTTCCCAGCATTAGTGACTCCAAACAACACCACCTGGAGCAGAAGAACTGCCCCATGAAGCCCAACCAATGCATAGAATCATGAGAAATAAAAAATTGATGCTGTTTCATGCCCCTAATTTGCGGGGTGGTTTATATGCCAAGAACAACTAGAATTCTGACCCTCTTTTACCCCCAGCGCCAGAGTAATAAATATGAACTCATGTTTCAATTTTGGCTAAAGGATCTACTCCTTGTCAATTCTGTGTTCTTACTCTGCCCACTACAGCCCTAGTTACTCTTCTCCTTTCTGAAATTCCACAGTACTTTGTATTATAAACCATGTGCTCACTTCTCCCAAAGCTCTGGGCATCTGAGGGACAAGACCCTGGTCTAATTCATTTTTGCCTGTGCTTAGCACAGTATCTAGCACATTTAGACATTCAGCCATTGTTTACTGAATGAATGAACAAATGAATAAGTGAGGAAATTTAACGGATGAGATCTTCATGCCCTCTGGCTCCAAAATTAATCATGTAAGTTAGCAATGCACAGGAAATTCAACGTAAGCAATCTCTCAGACCACACTAAAGTGAAACGATGAAAGATGGCTGACTACACAGAAGATTTTAGGTGTCGAGATTACATCCCTCACTTGAAGGCACTGTTTGAATCAAAAAAAATCAATTAACAACCATGCACTGATCAGAATCTGTGAAAATGCGTAAGATTCAGGGAGGCACAAGCTTAGCCAATAGCATTCCTTTCCTTGCTCACACGACCTGTGCCGGACATGAAGGTGAGCAGACCTACAGTACTTAAGCGGCCAGTATTTCTCAAAGGCACCATTACTTCATTTTACAGAGGAGGCAGTTTAGGCTAGAGAGGCCAATTATCTCAAGTCACACAGCTGAAACAAGAAAGAGGCAGGATTCAAATGCAGGCCTGTCTGACATTCAGCCCAAGCACAGTTTTACCTGGTTCGGGCAACGCACAAAAGCTGAGAGACGACTGGAACACCCTCCAATTACGGAGCCACGCAAGTGATGGTGAAGATCATGTCTTTTGGCAAAGTGCCAAATAAGAGCAAAGTCCTTAAGACAGCGTCAGCCGTGGTTTAGTACACACCATCTTCTACCTCAGCACTGCGATGACTTCTTAATGTCTGGGCACTTCTAGTCCCTCTTTCCTTTTCACTTACCTTCCACACCACCTCTAGCATTCTCTCCTAAACCCAAGTCTGAGCGGGTTACTCCCCTACTTCAAATCCACAGCACAATGCCCTCCCCAACCCAACCCCAACACTCTTCTCTCATGTTATCTCCAGTCATTCTGAAGCACGCGTGACCAGATTACTCACCATCTCCTGCAGAGCTGTGAGTTATTTTCAGTTTCCTGTGCCCTTAGACGTGCTGCTGCCTCTCCCCAGATGGCCCTTTTCTCCCCAGAAAACATCCTTACAGACTCTGCTCAAAGCTCACCTCCTCCCCAAAGCCCCCTTGCCCTCCCCAGCATCTTGCACACTTCTGCACTCACACACTCTTACACTACTCAATTACCATATATAAGTTTTTACATCTCTCTCCCCAAATCTCAAGGTCATATTTGTATCTTCCTCATTGCCATCCTCACCCCTAGCACCATTCCTGATAGCCACTAGTCCCTCCATGGATGCTCACTGAATGCCAAAGGACATTTTTTCCTCATTCATATCCCTGGCTTGTTGGAGGAATACAGTGTCCACAAACCTCGGTGCTTTTCTTTTCTTTATTGTGGAAGGCATGGTGGGTTCGAGTTCTTAATAATAATCTTTCTCAAAAAACTTTCATTTCTTCAGAAAGAGATATTTAAGATCCCAAGGCTACTCCCTCCAGCAAATGTCTAACATGCCATGGTGAAGCTAGTATGTGCTAAAGCTGGAATGGCTTATATCCATTTGATTTTCTGGAACAAGTTCCACCATGTGGCACAGACTTCCTGTCTCTCCCATTTGTTCTCATGACAGCTCCAGAGGGAAGCAGCCTTGTGCCTTTGGGCTTGCTATACATTTCCATCTTTGTCTACAAGGCTATGCCTGCCCAATATAGTGCACAGCAGTACTTTAAGAAACTTGAAGGCTTGCAGAGCCTTCCATTTTTCTCTTGCTCTGAAAGGTGCGTTCAATTAATTATACCATAAAAGTCAAAGATTCAAACACACTCAGAATTCAGTAATGAGGTACATGACACACCATGCTGTTGTACTGCCTGTTTCAAAAGAGATTTCACTGCCTTTACTTTTAGTGGATTACTGTTTTGTCATTACCAGCCTTGGATATATTTAAGGACCGCCAAATAAATGCTTCACGGCATGAAGTCAGCCATGCCTCTTATGACAGCGTGTGGCTCCACCAGCAGGTGCAGCCGCGCTTACGGAGGACACGTCCTAAAAGGCTGCACTGCCCTACGATGATGACAATTACAAACAACAGGGCAGAGAGTGGCCAAGAGAATCCCTGGCAGACAGAGCTCTTCAGCCACGGAAGACGTGGGCACAAAGTGCAGACTGTAAAGGCTTAACATTGAAAGAGCAGAACCTTCTAAAAACATGTGTATTCATTTGCTCTCTAGTATCTTCTGGGCATATATATCTTCAGGTCCCTTCAGAGCAAGGACTGTCAACAAGTCAGGATAAACCATCAAGGAATCGATAATGAATAGAAAATTAAAATTGAGAGAGATAATTTCTACTAGACATCCAATATTAGCTTTCTGTACAAACTGAGATAAAATGATACTTTTAAATAAGTTATTATTACAGTCCACCCTCCCCCAAGCCAATAAGCTCATTCCCAAAGACACCTTGTGGTTAATCACTCATAGCATTTTCATATTGCTGCTAACATCATAACTTACTCTGCTAATATTAAATTATTTGACAACATGAACCAGAGTTTATTTACTCTGGATTAGCTCCATAGATAATGGAAGTAAAGGCCAGTGAGACAACCAAAATCACTGAACCACTCAAAGGAACTGTCTTATTAGCTTAACAATCACATAAATTAGCATTCTCAGTATATAGCTACATTAGCTTTCAGCTGGTGGCAGGTCAATACTGTGTAGAAAAAGCAAAGGCTTTAGAGAAAGACTTGGATGTAAACCCCGACATGTGACTTTTGGGGAGGTCATTGAAAGCTTTATGACTCAGTTTCCTCATACATAAAAGAAGCAAGGCATTAGTAGCTACCTTCTTGGGTCATTGTGAGGAAATTTTGCAAAGTACATAGCCTAAAGTCTGGGCTTAACAGATGGAATAAGCACTTAATAAATATAATATCTGATTACTGTCATAAGAAGAAGGAGAAAGTATGTAAGAAAAAAATAAATAGAAAGTATAAAATAAACTAGTAGGAAAAAATTCCAAATATATCATTAACCAACAATGAAATGAGTTCCACACCCAGCTAAGATGGAATAACAGGGACCAAATTTACCTTCCCATCTGAAACAACCAAAACACTGGACAAAGCAAAGGAAACCCTGGTTTTTACAACACTGGAAGGCTGGTAATGAAAGAAAGCACTCCCTCAGAGATGATGGGAAACAAATCAGGCATATGATTTCCCCAGCATATTGCCTTCAGAGTTTCCAGGCGGTGGCACAGAAAGGGATATGCTAGCAGAGCCTGGTAGACTCCCTGAATTTAGAGGGAGGACTTGGGAAACTAGAGAAATAAAGGCAGCTAGAGTTTGTGGATAGAGTACTAGAGAGGAGAGGGCTGTGCAGGGATCAGCAAGGACCTCCTTGAGTATTTAGGAGAACCTTGATCAGTGAGTACATATGAGGAAACTAGGGGGATAAAACCACCCAAAAGGATTAGAACAGTCCTCAGGGTTCACATCAAGCCAGGAATAGTGCTTGGTCCCACCAGCCAAATTGGAAAACCTCATAATTCACAGGGCACTGGAGAGAGTACTCAAAAGGGTCATGCCTTGGTCATGGACAAAATCAGTCCTAGACTAAATGCTGACCCATTCAAAAATCTTAAAAACAAGGGATGCCTGAGTGGCTCAATTGGTTAAGCATCTGCCTTCAGCTCAGGTCATGATCCCAGGGTCCCGGGATCGAGCCCTGCATCGGGCTCCTTGCTCAGCGGGAAGCCTGCTTCTCCCTCTGCCTGCTGCTCCCCCTGCTTGTGCTCGCTCTCTCTCTCTTTCTGACAAATAAATAAATAAAATCTTTTTAAAAAAAATCTTAAAAACAGGGCGCCTGGGTGGCTCAGATGGTTAAGCATCTGCTTTCGGCTCAGGTCACGATCCCAGGGTCCTGGGATCGAGTCCCGCATCGGGCTCCCTGCTCAGCAGGGAGCTTGCTTCTCCCTCTGCCTCTGCCTCTGTCTCTCTCTCCCTGTCTCTCATGAATAAATAAATAAAATCTTTAAAAAAAATCTTAAAAACAAGACTTAAAAGGATCAAACTGTTTCTAAGTAACTAAACTGCATGCTAGAGCAAAGTATAATAATATCTATAGGAATGCAAAAACATATAGCACCCAACAAAGTAAAACTAGGAGTATCTCACATCTAAACAAAAATGACCAGACATATGAAGAAGAAAGAAAATATAACCTATAATATGGAGAGAAACCTGTCAAACTAGACTAAAACCGACACAGATGTTAGATAGCAGACAATGACAGCAAACCAGTTATTATAACTGTACTCAATATGTTAAAAATATCAGAGATATGGAAAATATAAGAAAAGCCCAAATGAAACTTCTAGTGATGGAAACTACAATATCTGAGATGAAAAATATGCTGGATTAGATTAACAAAAATTAAACATTTCAAAAGAAAAGACTGGTGAACTTGAAAACACAGCAATAGAAACTATTCAAAATAAAATTTGGGGAAAAAATTTTTAAGAAATGAGAAGAGCACCAGTGGTGTGAGGAACAATTTCAAGAAACGTAATACAAGTGTAAATGGAGACCACAAAGGAGAAATAGGGAGAAGGGGAGTAAAGTAAGCAAATGATGACTGAAAATTTTTCACATTTGACAAAAACTATAAAATTTCAGATCCAAAAATCTCAATGAAGCCCAGGTATAAGAAACATGAAGAAAATTACACAGAGGCACATCATAATCAAATAGCTCAAAACCAGAGGTAAGGAAAAGCTTTAGAATCAGCATAAGAAAAAAGGCACATTATGAACAGAAAAACAAAAATAAGGATGACAGTATATTTCTCTTCAGAAATATGATAAAAATTGTCAACATGTAAGTCTATACTCAGCAAGAATAGCTTTTAAAATTGAAGGCAAAATAAAGACTTATTCAGAGATACAAAATCTGGAAGGATTCATCTTCAGCAGACCTGCACTACAAAAAAATGTTAAAGGGGTCCTTTAGATAGAAGGAAAATACCAGATGGAAATACGGATCTACATAAAGGAATGAAGAACATTAAAAATGGTTAATACATTAGTTAATATGCACTTTTTCTTATCATTTAAAATTCTTTAAAAGGTAATTGATTATTTAAACAAAACTAATTACAGTGTATTGTGGAGTTTATGTCATATGTAAAAATAACGTATACAACAGGACAAAATCTAGAGAGGGAGAAACAAGTATACCATTGTAAAGTTTTTACACTCTACAAGAAGTTTTATATCATTCAAAGGTTGACTGTGATAACTTAATGATGCATAGCATAAACCCTAAAACAACCAAAAAGTTATAACTAATAAGCCAACAAAGGAGATAAAAGGGAATCAGTAATAAGAAATACTCAATCCAAAAAAATATTAAGAACCAAATTAAATGTAAATGGGTAGAATACCTCAATTAAAAAACAAGGGTTTTCAGATTGGATAGCAAAGCAAGACTGTACTCTATGCTGCCACAAGAAGTATATTCTATAGAGACACAATGGCTTGAAAGTAAAAGGATAGGAAAATGTGTTATAGTAATACTAATTTTTAAAAATCTGGAGTAACTATTAATATCAGATAAAGTAGATTTCAGAGCAAAGAATATTACAAGGTAGGTCACTTCAGCATCATAAAGAGGTCACAGGACATAACAATCCTTAACACTTATGCATCTAATAATGGAGCTTTAAAACTGAAAGAACTACAATGAGAAACAAAAAATCCACAATTATGGCTAGAGATTTCAATACTTCATTGACATTAATAGAACATTCCACCCTATAACAACATAATACACATTCTCTTCCAGTGTACAAGAACATTAGCAAGATAGACTATAAAACAACTACCAATAAATTTTTAAAGATTAAAATCATATAAAGTATGTCTTCTAACCAAATGAACTTAACAGCAATAAATATCAATCAGTTAAAATACAAACACTATCATGTTTGGTATGTGTGTGTAGACACACAGACATAAAGATATGGCTATGTACTTTTTTCAAATGACAGATCTAAAAAAGAAAGATGCAGAAAAGCTGAAAATCAAAAAAAATGAAAGGCATATATTAGGTAAAAGATTTTATGGCTACTTTCATAAGTAATAAAGACACTTTAAAGTAAAAATCATTACTAGGATAAATAAAGCCTCTACATAATGAAAATATTTTAATCCACCAAGAAGATAAGACAGTTGTAAACTTCATGCAAAGAGAAAATACAAAAAAAAAAAAAACCTCCTGAAACTAATTAGCAATTATAGCAAAGTTTTAGAACACAAGGTTAGTATACAAACATCAATTTGCTTTCCTATATACTAGGAATGAGCAATTGGAATTTGAAGTTAAAAAACACAATACCCCATAGCATCTTCTTTCTTGACATGTTTCTGGAGGCAAGGGAAACAAAAGCAAAAATAAACTATTGGGACTTAATCAAAATAAAAAGCTTCTGCACAGTAAAGGAAACAATCAATAAAACTAAAAGGCAATCTATGGAATAGGAGAAGATATTTGCAAAAGACATATCTCATAAAGGGTTAGTATCCAAAATATATAAAGAATTTATAAAGCTCAACACCCCAAAAATGAATAATCCACTTAAAAAATGGGGAGAAGACATGAATAGACATTTTTCCAAAGAAAACATACAAATGGCCAACAGACACATGAAAAGATGCTCAACATGGTTGATTATCAGGGAAATACAAATCAAAACTATAATAAGATATCACTTCACACCTGTCAGAATGGCTAAAATCAACAACACAAGAAACAACAGGTGTTGGCAAGATGTGGAGAAAGGGGAACCCTCTTGCACTATTTGTGGGAATGCAAACTGGTGCAGCCATTCTGGAAAACAGTATATGGAGGCGCTGCAAAAATTAAAAATAGAACTACCCTACAATCCAGCATTTTCACTACCAGGTATTTACCCAAAGAATACAGAAATACTAATTCAAAGGGATACATGTACCCTGATATATATATATCAGCATTATCTACAATAGCCAAATTATAGAAACAGCTCAAGTATCCATTGAGTGCTGAATGGGTAAAGAAGGTGTGGTATATATATACAATGGAATATCACTCAGCCATAAAATGGAATAGATGCATTATTACCATTTGCAATGACATGGATGGAGCTAGAGAGTATTATGCTAAGCAAAATAAGTCAGTCACAGAAAGACAAATACTGTATGATTTCACTCACATGTAGAATTTAAGAAACAAAACAAATGAGCAAAGGGAAAAAAGAGAGAGGAAAGTAAACCAAGAAATAGACTCTTAACTACAGAGAACAAACTGATGGTTACCAGGGGGAGGTGGGTGAGGGGATGGGGTAAATAGTGATGGGGACTAAGGTTTGCACTTCTGTGATGAGCATCAGGTGATGTATGGAAATGTTGAATCACTATATTGTACACCTGAAACTATTACACTGTATGTTAACTAAATAGAATTTAAATTAAAACTTTTTTAAAAATTAAAATAAAAAACAAAAATTAACACAATACCACTTACATTAGTGCCAAAAAATGAAGTATTGAGAAATAAATGTAACAAAATATGTACAAGATCTATATGAGGAAAATTACAAAACTGTGATGAAAAATACACAGAGCTCTAAGTAAATGAAAGATATTCCATGTTCATGAATAAGAAGACTCAATATTGTTGGGATGTCAGTTCATCCCAACTTGATCTATAGATTCAATGCAATTCCAATTAAAATCCTAGAAAGTTATTTTGTAGATATTTATAAATTGATTCTAGAGTTTGTATATAAAGGCAAAAGACCCAGAATCAGCCAACACAGTACTGAAGGAGAAAATAAAGTTGGAGGACGGACACTGACACTATTCAACTTCAACACTTACTATTAAACTACACTAATCAAGACAGTGTGATATTGGCAAAAGAATAGACAGATCAGTGGAACGGAGAGCCCCGAAATAGAGCTATATAAATACAGTAAACCGATCTTTGACGAAGTAGCAAAGACAATACAATGCAGAAAAAATTTGTTTTTTTAAATAGAACCTGAACGACTGGACATCTACATGCCCCCCGCAAAAAACTAGATGCTGATCTTACACCTTCTACAAAAATTAACTCAAAGTGAATCACACAAAGGTAAAATGCAAAATGATAAAACTTCCAGAAGATAATATAGGAGAAAATCTAGTGACCTTGAGTTTGATGGTAACTTTTTAGATATACCACCAACAGCACAATCCATGAAAAAAAATAAAGTTGGAATTTATTAAAATTTAAAACTTCTGCTCTGCAAAAGACACTTTCAAGAGAATAAAAAAACAAAACTACGGAATGGGAAAAAATATTTACAAAACATATCTCTGATAAAGGACTCTTATATACAAAGAACTCTTAAAACTAAACAATAAGAAAACAAACAACCCAATTTAAAATGGGCAAATATCTGAGCAGACAACTTACCAAAGAAGACATATAGCAAATAAGTATATGAAAAGATGCTCAATCTCATGTCATTAGAGAACTGAAAATTTAAACAACAATGAGATACCACCACATACCTATTAGAAGGCTAAAATTCAAAACACTGACAATACCAAATATTGGCAAGGATGTGGAGTGACAAGAACTCTCATTCATTGCTGGTGGGAATGCAAAACAATTTAGCCACTTTGAAAGACAGTTTGGCAGTTTCTCACAAATAGTCACTTTATGACCCCACAATAATGTTCCTAGGTGTTTACCCAAATGAGTTAAAAGCTTATATCTACACAAAAACATGCACACAAATGTTTATAGTTTTGTTCATAATTGCCTAAAACTGGAAATAACTAAAATGTCCTTCAAAGGGTGAACGCATACACTAACTGTGGTACATCCAGACAATTGAATAGTATTCAATGATAAAAAGAAATGAGCTGGGGTGCCTGGCTGGCTCAGCTGGTGACGCATGAGACGCCTGATCTCGGGGTTGTGAGTTTAAGCTCCACGTTGTGGGTAGAGGTTACTTAAAAATAAAACTTTAGGGGTGTCTGTGTGGCTCAGTCGGTTAAGTGTCTGCCTTCGGCTCAGGTCATGATCCCAGGGTCCTGGGAACAAGCCCTGCATTTGGCTTTCTCCCTCTCTCTCCCCCCTGCTCATGCTCTCTCTCACTCTCTCTCTCTCTCTCAAATAAATAAGTAAAATCTTTAAAATAAATAAATAAATAAAAGTAAAATCTAAAAAAAAAAAAAGAAATGGGCTATCAAGCCGCAAAAAGACAATGAAAGCTTAAATGCACATTGCTTAGTAAAAGCAGCCCATCTAAAAAGGCTTTATACTGCATGATTCCAAATGTATGACATTTTATAAAAGATAAAACTATAGAAATAGACAAAAATCAGTGGTTACTGGAGTTTGCGGGGAGGGGATGAATACATGTAGCACGGGGGATTTTTAGGGCAGTGAAGCTATTGTGTATGATACTGTAATGCATACATAACTTTACAAGTTTGTCAAAACCCATAGAGCCCACAGACAAATGGTGACCCCTAAACTCTGGGTTTTAAACTATGGACTTTAGTTAATATAATGCATCAATAATGGTACATTAATTGTAACAAATGTACCACTCTAATATAAGATATTAGTAATAGGGGAAACTGTGAGCAGGGTAGGAAGAGAGACAGGGTATATGAGAACTCTCTGTAACATCTGCTCAATTTCCTATAAACCTAAAACTTCTCTAAAAATTAAAGTCTACTGTTTTAGAAAAAATACAACTTCAATATTCAGAATAAAAATTTCCAAATTTATAAAGAAAATTAATAAATCAACCAATATACTGAAGAATTTTAACATACCTTTCCCAGT
Source organism: Mirounga leonina (assembly GCF_011800145.1). Taxonomy (NCBI): domain Eukaryota; kingdom Metazoa; phylum Chordata; class Mammalia; order Carnivora; family Phocidae; genus Mirounga; species Mirounga leonina. The sequence goes on along the minus strand of NW_023270451.1, from coordinate 40,020,863 downwards.
AATTGATAAATTATAGAGACAAAAATTCAGTATCTCCAAGATTTGACCCACAAAATTAACATATGTTGTAGGACATACTTCAAACTTTACATTCAGCAATAAGAGAATTCACATTCTTTCCAGACACAGAGACATTTATAAAAATTAATCTCATAGTGGTCCATAAAACAAGTGTTGAGGTATTTCAAAGTATTGATATCATTAGGATAACGTTAGGTTGAAAATCGGTAATCAAAGGATATTCACAAAAGCCCGGGTGCCTGGAAATTTGAAAGCACACTGCTAAAAACTCTCAGGTAGAAGGAAAAATAAAAATGAAAATTATGATAAAAATAACAAAAATTGTACATGTCAAAAATTGTGAGCACAACTAAAGCATTGCTTAGAAGATAAATTATGGTACTTAGGGTGTTCAAGTTTTATGTTAAAAAAGATGGAAGGCTGAAAATCAAAGAGCTAAGTATCCAATTTAGGAAACATTTTAAGAAGAGAAAACTGTAGAAGAAAGGAAAGAGGAATGAAAACAAAGACAGAAGTTACTAAATTGGAAACAGAAGATAGCATTGAGAATCAAGTCAAAAGTTAGCACTTTTGAAAAGACTAATAAAATAGATAACCCCCAGGCAATAGAGATTAAGGTGGGGGGGGGGGAAGTGACAGAAGCAAAAGAAGAAATGAAGGGATGCTACAGATGTTTAAAAGCTTATGAGAGAACCTACTTTCTTCGGAGTTGGTCCAGACAGTGACAATGAAACCTTTGAGATGCCAGTCTATGAAGAGGCTGTGGTGTCCAAATCACAATGCCACCCCCGGGGGCAGCTGGATCAACCACCCCCCTCCTGGAGTGTTGTAATCCTCCCAGGACTTGAAGAAGGACAGTCTGGCCACCCAGAGGAGCCAAAAGAGCCAGACTGGAAAGGCGAGTGGGCTCAGAGGGGTCTATGACCCCATAAAATCCTGGAAGAGTTCCAGTCAGCCTTTGGCTTTGGGGACCCTGGGTCATGTCCACTGCTCCTGATATGCAGAGCTTTGGGGTGCCCCCCAGATTGGAGCCTCTTACCCCACCCTCTGCCTATGATGTCAGCTTTGGTGACATGATGATGTTTTCTTTGAAAACAACTGGACACTCCCCCTAAAAGACTTTCCCATGATATATCATCTCTGCACCAGACCCATTCATGCATTTAACCAACATTTCCCAGTACCTGCTTTGTGTCAGGAACTGTGCTTCTGTGTGAGAAACTGACCACAGAGGGGTCAGGCTATCATGAGCCTTTCCCAGCTGAGATGTATGTGGCACAGTTTGAGTCTTCAGGTAGCATTCAGTGACCTACTCCACATCTGATATTTCCAGAGTTAGATGGAGGGTGAGAGGAGAAGTGATCCAGAGAATCTAGAGAAGGAAGAAAAGAAACATCTGAGTGACAGCTAGGTTGTTTCTGTTCTGGGTGCTTCTCTACTAGCTCAATTAAGCTTCCCAGCTGTGTGAGATGTTACTACCCTCATTTGAAGAATGAGGATTCCAAGGGACAGTGAAGCTTGAGAATTTGCACAGGGGCACACTGCTAATAAATAGCATAAAAATGATTTTAACTCTACTCTTCTGATCCCAAATCCTATTGTATTTTCAGTTACAAGGTCATCCACAAATCTCTCAAACTCTATCTTGGACAACTGCTGGACAGAGGTGGGAGACTTCCTATAGACAGAGTGGCGGGGCCAGTTGTGTCTGCAGGCAGTGGGGGCTGAGTGTCAACAAAACTAATCAAAGCTCCAGGTAGGGAGAAGTCTCTGCCCAGGGGCTGAAGAGCAGTCTCTAGGGCAGGGTTCCCATCCTAGCCGGAAGCAGGGGAGTAAATCGCCCCAGAGGGAGGGGCTTCCGATTTTGAGATGGGTGGATGAGGGTCACAAAGGACAAATGAAACGCTGGAGGCACCCGCACTGTGTCTAATCGCTTAAGCCTCACCCCCGCGCTCTGACCGCAGGGTTTTACCCCAGTCCTCCCGTCCGGCTTCCTCGGATCCCAACAGAACACCAGATTTTCTGGAATCATGCTACGGCTGTGATGTAGGTTTTAGCCACTGGGAGCTGCCCAGCCATCCCTGACCCACCCTCCTCGGGGGTGCACTCCCCACTTAGGCATTCATCCACTGTGCGCTGTCTGTCTAGCGCCTTCTAGTGCTCACCATCTCCTTACCCTGGCCCTAACAGTTCAACTTCAAGAAAGTGAAAAGTCTAGCCAAAAAAAAAAAAAAAAAAAAAAGCTTATGAGCGAAAATTATAAACATCCTTTTGTCAATAAAATTGAAAACAGATGGAATGGACAAATTCCTAGAAAGTGTCTTACTAAATCTGATGCAAGAAGAAAAAGAAAACATAAATAATTCTATGACTACTAAAGGAAATAAATCAGTAGTTTGAAATCTTCCCACAAATATCAAGAGAGTGATTATCTCCAGGGTTGGGGGAGGAGGGTGCTGGACGAAGGGTAGTACACAGAGGGCTTCACACGGATTGCTAATGTTCTATTTCTTAAGCTAGGTTTAAAATGTGGATGTTCATTTCATTATGAATCTTTATATTTTGCACATATGTTAGACATATTATTTGGTCTGTATTTTATATTTAAATATATATGCTAACTGAAAAGTAGTGCTTTAAATTGACCTTTCTGTAAACCAAGATAATCTAATATATATGTTAGCCCCAGGACTCTCCCCAAGGCAGATTCTAACATTAGAAATATTAGAAAGGGCTCATATGAAGAATTTACTATACAAAATTGAAACTGAAACTATGACATAGTCAGAACTGCTGTACCATATTAATAACACGGTTTTACACATATGTACATGCAAGTTTCCATGGGATGATTTGCAGGAATATTGCTGCACTTTGACTTCAAAGTAGTGTTAGAAAACACCAATGAATCTAACAGTCAAGAATATTTTGTGAAGTTTTGGGGCACCTGGGTGACTCAGTCGGTGAAGCATCTGCCTTTGGTTCAGGTCATGATCTCAGGGTCCTAGGACTGAGTCCCACGTCAGGCTCTCTGCTTCTCCCTCTCCCCTCTCCCACCCTCCCTCTCTCTCTCTCAAATAAATAAAATCTTTAAAAAAAATTTTTTTTGTGAAGTTCTTACCATATCCCAATTAAAATAGATATTAGTCCACTAAAAATATTAAGATCAGTACCAAACATAAGTTTTTCTGCACTCTGAATCGAGAAGTACAATTGCTGAGCCAAAGGAAATCTAAGTTTTCAACTTGATTAGGTTTTGTGAAATTGCTCTCTGAAGTGTTTTTACCAATTTAAACTATCACTGAAGTGCATGAAAGTTCCTATTTCCTCACATCTCGAAAACAGTTTGTCAGAGTATAAAATGTTTGCCACTCTGATAAGCATGAAATATTTCTATGTTTATTTCATTTGCCTTTCCAGATTTAGTGAGCTTAAGTATATTTTTAGATGTTTACTGCCCATACACAGTATGTGTGTGTACATACACACATAGTTAATTCTCATTTTGATAGTAGTTATAGCGATAAAGATACTGCAGACACTGAGTTATCAAATATTGAACACCACTGCTACGAAGAGAAATACAGGGTCCATTTTTCCTGTGCCTCTGGTCACAACATTTTCATCACTGATCAACATGTAACTCTGTATTGTGGATGTTTCTGTTTAAAGACACCTTATTTAATATAAATTGTTGATTCATTAACATTGAACCATGGCCAGCAACACTACAACTTATCCCTGAGCATGCCATTAAGTGCATCAGAGCCTTCTTGCATTTAGGAACACTTACGAACACTAGACAGCACTTCAGACTATACTCGGGGCCATTTTAAACATGAAATCATGACCAAAAAGCACAAAAAAAATATGCAGAATGTGGCAGTAATTGACCATGGAAAGGACATTTACTGACAGTATGAGAACTGAACCAAAAGGGAGAGAATCACCCTGTTCTGCCTCAGCTGGAAATACATGCTTTGAGCCACTCAAAATTTGTGCTGTTCCGCATACATCCCTGAATGACCATCAAAGTGCTGTGAGTATTGATTTTGGGGATTACAAAGAAATTTTGACAAATAGGTAAATTCACAAATATGGAATCACAAATATGTACATATGTATGTATATTATATATATGCATATATATACATACATATATATATATAAAGTCTCCTCATTATATATTTTATTAATTGCCAACTTTGTGTGGTGGTGTTTGTATTTTCTTAATTTGTACAAAATGTTTGGTTTTTTGAAGCCTGCTGGATTTTCATGGGGATTGCATTGAATCTAGGGATGAGTTTAGGAATAACTGACACCTTAACAATATTGACTCTTCTGACCTATGAACAGAGGATCTTTCCTTTTATTTGGTTCTATGATAGTTTCATTCAGCAATATTTTCTAGTTTCCATTGTATATGTGTGGTATATCTTTTTAAAGATTTATCTCTAAGTATTTGGTAGGGTTTTTTTTTTGTTTTTTTTTTAAGATTTTATTTATTTATTTATTTGAGAGAGAGAGAATGAGAGACAGAGAGCACGAGAGGGAAGAGGGTTAGAGGGAGAAGCAGACCCCCCGCTGAGCAGGGAGCCCAATGCGGGACTCGATCCCGGGACTCCAGGATCATGACCTGAGCCGAAGGCAGTCGCTTAACCAACTGAGCCACCCAGGCGCCCAGTATTTGGTAGTTTTTGATGCAACTATAAACAGTACTGTTTTTTAATTGAATTTCAGATTGTTCATTGCTTGTATATAGACATAGAATTGATTTTTGTAAATTGATCTTGTATCCCAGCATTTCATAAACTCCTTTATTAGTTCTAGGAGCTTTTTTGTAGATCCCAGGCATTTTTTTAAAGATTTTATTTATTTAATTATTTGAAAGAGAGAGAGAGCATTAGTGGGTGGCAGGGGCAGAGGGAGAAGGTGAAGCAGACTCCCCATTGAGCAGGGAGCCTGAAGCCAGGCTCCATCCCAGTCACTGAGATCATGACCTGAGCCAAAGGCAGATACTTAACTGACTGAGCCACCCAGGCACCCCGATTCCAGGCATTTTTACATCAACAATCATGTCTGTGAATAAAGACAGGTTTACTGTTCCTATCCACACAGGTGCATTTTGCTTCTTTTCTTACCTTGTTGACAAGCATTGCATTCATTCCCTTGATCATGATATATTACACTTTTCATAAATTGTTATTCTAGTTGCTAATTTTTTTAGAATTTTTGTTCTTATATTCTTTACATCACATTATTATGATGTCTTCATCTGGACATGGTGTTAAGGTAATGTTAGACTTACAGCTGAATTTTCATTTTGGAAGTATTTCCTGCTCTTAAATTTTCTGGAAAAATTTGTATATAACTGGTATTTTTTTCTCCTTTAAATATTTGACAGAATTCACCAGTAAAGTCATCTGGAATAAAGTTTTCTTTGTGGAAAGTTTTTAACTACAACTTCAATTTCCTTAGTAGACATAGGCCTTTTAGTTTATCTATTTCTTATATCTTTATTTAAATTCTAGTGTAGTTAACATAATTATATGAGTTTCAAGTGTACAATATAGTGATTCAATAATTCTATTATTAAATAATTTTATACATTGGTCAATGCTCATCGAGACAAGTTATTCTTAATTCCCTTTACCTATTTCATTCATCCCCCCCGCCATCGACCTTCCCTCTGGTAACCATCAGTTTGCTCTCTATGGTTAAGAGTCTGTTTTTGGAGCAAGATGGCAGAGGAGTAGGAGACCTAAATTTTGTCTGGTCCCAGGAATTCATCTAGATAGGGACCAAACCATTCTGAACACCTACAAACTCAACAGGAGATTGAAGAAAAGAATAGCAGCAATTCTCTGAACAGAAAAGCAACCACTTTCTGGAAGGTCTCTTCTGATTTGTTTAGTGTATATTTTTCTGGTGTCGTTGTTACCTGTTAGCATTTTGTTCTCTCATTCATCTGTTCTCCTCTGGACAAAATGACAAGATGGAAAAAATCACCTCAAAAAAAAAGAACAAGAGGCAGTACTGACTGCTAGGGACCTAATCAATACGGACATTAGTAAGATGTCAGAACTAGAGTTCGGAATGACAATTATACAGATACTAGCTGGGATTGAAAAAAGCATGGAAGATATTAGAGAAACCCTTTCTGGAGAAATAAAAGGACTAAAATCTAACCAAGTCAAAATCAAAAAGGCTATTAATGAGGTGCAATCAAAAATGGAGGCTCTAACAGCTAGGATAAATGAGGCAGAAGAGAGAATCAGTGATATAGAAGACCAAATGATGGAAAATAAGGAAGCTGAGAAAAAGAGAGATAAACAACTACTGGATCACGAGGGCAGAATTTGAGAGATAAGTGATACCATAAGATGAAACAATATTAGAATAATTGGGATCCCAGAAGAAGAAGAAAGAGAGAAAGGGGCAGAAGGTATATTGGAGCAAATTATAGCAGAGAACTTCCTAATTTGGGGAAGGAAACAGGCATCAAAATCCAGGAGGCACAGAGAACCCCTCTCAAAATCAATAAAAATAGGTCAACACCCCGACATCTAATAGTAAAACTTACGAGTCTCAGAGACAAAGAGAAAATCCTGAAAGCAGCTCGGGACAAGAGGTCTATAACCTACAATGGTAGAAACATTAGATTGACAACAGACCTATCCACAGAGACCTGGCAGGCCAGAAAGGACTGGCATGATATATTCAGAGCACTAAACGAGAAAAATATGCAGCCAAGAATACTATATCCAGCTAGGCTGTCATTGAAAATAGAAGGAGAGATAAAAAGCTTCCAGGACAAACAAAAACTAAAGGAATTTGCAAACACAAAATCATCCCTACAAGAAATACTGAAAGGGGTCCTCTAAGCAAAGAGAGAGCCTAAAAGTAACAGACCAGAAAGGAACACAGACAATATACAGTAACAGTCATCTTACAGGCAACACAATGGCACTGAATTCATATCTTTCAATAGTTACCCTGAATGTAAATGGGCTAAATGCCCTGATCAAAAGACACAGCGTATCAGATTAGATAAAAAAAACAAGACCCATTGATATGCTGTCTGCAAGAGACTCATTTTAGACCCAAAGACACCTCCAGATTGAAAGTGTGGGGGTGGAAAACAATTTACCATGCTAATGGACACCAAAAGAAAGCTGGGGTGGCAATCCTTATATCATACAAATTAGATTTTAAACCAAAGACTATAATAAGAGATGAGGAAGGACACTATATCATACTTAAAGGACCTATCCAACAAGAAGATCTAATAATTGTAAATATCTATGCCCCTAACAAGGGAGCAGCCAATTATACAAGCCAATTAATAACAAAATCAAAGAAACACATCAACAACAATACAATAATAGTAGGGGACTTTAACACCCCCCTCACTGAAATGGACAGATCATCTAAGCAAAAGATCAACAAGGAAATAAAGACTTTAAATGACACACTGGACCAAATGGACTTCACAGATATATTCAGAACATTCCATCCCAAAGCAATAGACTACACATTCTTCTCTAGTACCCATGGAACATTCTCCAGAATAGATCACATCCTAGGTCACAAATCAGGTCTCAACCGGTACGAAAAGATTGGGATCATTCCCTGCCTATTTTCAAACCACAATGCTTAGAAACTAGAACTCAATCACAAGAGGAAAGTCGGAAAGAACTCAAATACATGGAGGCTAAAGAGCATCCTACTAAAGAATGAATGGGTCTCGTACCCCTTCAGATCCCTACATTTGTATCTTTGGGGTAAATACCCAGTAGTGCAATTGCTGGATCGTATGGTAGCTTTATTTTCATCTTTTTGAGGAATATTCATACTGTTTTCCAGAGTAGCTGCACCAGCTTGCATTCCACCAACAGTGTAGGAGGGTTCCCCTTTCTCCAGTGTTGAATCACAGACCTATACCTCTGAAACAAATATATTAAAAAAAAAAAAAAAAAAAGGAAGAAGAAGAAGAAGAGAGCAGGAGGGGAAGAATGAAGGGGGGGAAATTGGAGGGGGAGACGAACCATGAGAGACTATGGACTCTGAGAAACAAACTGAGGGTTCTAGAGGGAAGAGGGTAAGGGGATGGGTTAGCCTGGTGATGGGCATTAAAGAAGGCACGTTCTGCATGGAGCACTGGGTGTTATACGCAAACAATGAATCATGGAACACTACATCAAAAACTAATGATGTAATGTATGGTGATTAACATAACATAATAAAAAAAATATCAAAAAAAAATGAATGGGTCAACCAGGAAATTAAAGAAGAATTTAAAAAATTCATGGAAACAAATGAAAATGAAAACACAACTGTTCAAAACCTTTGGGATGCAGCAACGGCGGTCCTAAGAGGGAAGTATATAGCACAACAAGCCTTTCTCAAGAAACAAGAAAGGTCTCAAATACAAAACCTAAACCTACACCTAAAGGAGCTGGAGAAAGAACAGAAAATAAAGCCTAAACCCAACAGGAGAAGAGATAATAAAGACCAGAGCAGAAATCAATGAAATAGAAACCAAAAGAACAGAACAGATCAACGAAACTCGGAGTTGGTTCTTTGAAAGAAATAACAAGATTGATAAACCCCTGGCCAGACTTATCAAAAAGAAAAGAGAAAGGACCCAAATAAATAAAATCATGAATGAAAGAGGAGAGATCACAACCAACACCAAAGAAATACAGACAATTATAAGAACATATTATGAGCAACTCTATGCCAGCAAATTAGATAATCTGGAAGAAATGGATGCATTCCTAGAGATGTATCAACTACCAAAACTGAACCAGGAAGAAAGAAAACCTGAACAGACCTATAACCACTAAGGAAATTGAAGCAGTCATCAAAAATCTCCCAACAAACAAGAGCCCAGGGCCAGATGGCTTTCCAGGGGAATTCTACCAAACATTTAAAGAAGAATTAATACCTATTCTTCTGAAACTGTTCCAAAAAACAGAAATGGAAGGAAAACTTCCAAATTCGTTTTATGAGGCCACCATTACCTTGATCCCAAAACCAGACAAAGACCCCATCAAAAAGGAGAATTACAGACCAATATCCCTGATGAACATGGATGCAAAAATTCTCACCAAAATACTAGCCAATAGGATCCAACAGTACATTAAAAGGATTATTCACCATGACCAAGTGGGATTTATCCCTGGGCTGCAAGGTCGGTTCAACATCCACAAATCAATCAATGTGATACATTAATAAAAGAAAGAACAAGAACCACATGATCCTCTCAATAGATGCAGAAAAAGCATTTGACAAAGTACAGAATCCTCTCTTGATCAAAAATCTTCAGAGTATAGGGATATAGAGTACATACCTCAATATCATAAAAGCCATCTATGAAAAACTCACAGTGAATATCATTCTCAATGGGGAAAAACTGAGAGCTTTCCCCTTAAGGTCAGGAATGCGGCAGGGATGTCCACTATCACCACTGCTATTCAACATAGTATTAGAAGTCCTAGCCACAGCAATCAGACAACAAAAAGAAATCAAAGGCATCCAAATTGGCAAAGAAGAAGTCAAAGTCTCACTCTTCGCAGATGATATGATACTTTATGTGGAAAACCCAAAGACTCCACCCCAAAACTGCTAGAACTCACCCAGGAATTCAGTAAAGTGGCAGGATATAAAATCAATGCACAGAAATCAGTGGCATTCCTACACACCAACAACAAGACAGAAGAAAGAGAAATTAAGGAGTCGATCCCATTTACAATTGCACCCAAAACCATAAGATACCTAGGTATAAATCTAACCAAAGAGGCAAAGGATCTGTACTCAGAAAACTAAAATACTCACGAAAGAAATTGAGGAAGACATAAAGAAATGGAAAAATGTTCCATGCTCATGGATTGGAAGAACAAATATTGTGAAGATGTCAATGCTACCTAGAGCAATCTACACATTCAATGCAATCCCCATCAAAATACCATCCACCTTTTTCAAAGAAATGGGACAAATAATCCTAAAATTGGTATGGAACCAGAAAAGACCCCGCATAGCCAGAGGAATGTTGAAAAAGAAAAGCAAAGCTGGCGGCATCACAATTCCAGACTTCCAGCTCTATTACAAAGCTGTCATCATCAAGACAGTATGGTACTGGCACAAAAACAGACACATAGATCAATGGAACAGAATAGAGAGCCCAGAAATGGACCCTCAACTCTATGGTCAATTAATCTTTGACAAAGCAGGAAAGAATGTCCAATGGAAAAAAGACAGTCTCTTCAACAAATGGTGTTGGGAAAATTGGACAGCCACATGCAGAAGAATGAAACTGTACCATTTCCTCACACCACACACATAAATAGACTCAAAATGGTTGAAAGACCTCAATGTGAGACAGGAGTCCATCAAAATCCTAAAGGAAAACACAGGCAGCAACCTCTTCGACCTCAGCCGCAGCAACTTCTTCCTACACACATCGCCAAAGGCAAGGGAAGCAAGGGCAAAAATGAACTATTGGGACTTCATCAAGATAAAAAGCTTTTGCACAGCGAAAGAAACAAGTCAACAAAACCAAAAGACAACCAACAGAATGGAAGAAGATATTTGCAAATGACATATCAGCTAAAGGCCTAGTATCCAAAATCTATAAAGAACTTATCAAACTCAACACCCAAAGAACAAATAATCCAAAAATTTTTCCAAAGAAGACATCCAGATGGCCAACAGACACATGAAAAAGTGCTCAACATCGCTCAGCATTAGGGAAATCCAAATCAAAACCTCAATGAGATACCACCTCACACCAGTCAGAATGGCTAAAATTAACAAGTCAGGAAACGGCAGATGTTGGCGGGGATGTGGAGAAAGGGGAACCCTCCTACACTGTTGGTGGGAATGGAAGCTGGTGCAGCCACTCTGGGAAACAGTATGGAGGTTCCTCAAAAAGTTCAAAATAGAGCTACCCTATGACCCAGCAATTGCACTACTGGGTATTTACTCCAAAGATACAAATGTAGTGATCCGAAGGGGTACCTGCACCCCAATGTTTATAGCAGCAACGTCCACAATAGCTAAACTATGGAAAGAGCCAAGATGTCCATCAACAGATGAATGGGTAAAGAAGATGTGGTGTGTGTGTGTGTGTGTGTGTATACACATACATACAATGGAATATTATGCAGCCATCAAAAGGAATGAAATCTTACCATTTGCAATGATGTGGATGGAACTGGAGGGTATTAGGCTGAGCAAAATAAGTCAATCAGAGAAACATGTATCATATGATCTCACTGATATGAGGAATTCTTAATCTCAGGAAACAAACTGAGGGTTGCTGGAGTGGTGAAGGGTGGGAGGGATGAGGTGGCTGGGTGATAGACATTGGGGAGGGTATGTGCTATGGTGAGCACTGTGAATTGTGCAAGACTGTTGAATCACAGACTTGTACCTCTGAAGCAAATAATACATTATATTTTTAAAAGGAGAAGAAGAAGAAGAAGAAGAAGAAGAAGAAGAAGAAGAAGAAGAAGAAGAAGAAGAAGAAGAAGAAGGAGAAGAAGAAAGTAGGAAGGGAAAAATGAAGGGGGGCAAATCAGAGGGGGAGACGAACCATGAGAGACTATGGACTCTGAGAAACAAACTGAGGGTTCTAGAGGGGAGGGATGTGGGGGGATGGGTTAGCCAGGTGATGGGTATTAAAGAGGGCATGTATTGAGTGGAGCACTGGGTGTTATACGCAAACAATGAATCATGGAACACTACATCAAAAACTAATGATGTATGGTGATTAACATAACATAATAAAATTAAATTAAAAAAGAGTGTTTTTGGTTTCTCTGTTTTTTATTTTGTTTGGTTTCTTAAATTCCACATATGAGTGAAATCATATGGTTTGTCTTTCTCTGATTATTTCACTTAGCATTATACTTTGTAGCTCCATCCACATTGTTGCAAATGGCAAGATTGCATTCTTTTTTATGGATGAATAATATTCCACTGTATGTCTGCCTGCCTGTCTGTCTATCTATCTATCTATCATCTATCTATCATCTATCTACTATCTATTTTCTATACTACATCTATGCCACACCTTCTGTATCCATTCATCTATCAGCAGACACTTGGGCTGCTTCCATAATTTGGCTATTGCAAATAATGCTGCAATAAACATAGGGGTACATGTATCTTTTCAAATTAGTGTTTTTGTTTTCTTTGGGTAAATACCCAGTAGTGCAATTACTGGATCATATGGTAGTTCTATTTTTAATTTTTTGAGGAACCTGCATACTGTTTTCCATAGTGGCTGCACCAGTTTGTGGTCCTACCAACAGTGCACAAGAGTTTCTTTTTCTCCACATCCTGACCAACACTTCTTGTTTCTCATGTTTTTATTTTAGTCATTCTGACAGGTGCAAGGTGATATCTCATTGTGGTTTTGATTGGTATTGCTCTGATGATAAGTGATGTTGAGCATCATTTCATGTGTCTGTTGGCCATCTGTATGTCTTCTTTGGAGAAACGTCTGTTCATGTCTTCTGCTCATTTTGAATTGGATCATTCATTTTTGGGGTGTTGAGTTGTAGAAGTTCTTTATATATATTACATACTAATCCTTTATCAGATATGTCATTTGTAAATATCTTCTCCCATTCACGAGGCTGTCCTTTAGTTTTGTTGCTTCTTTTATTCACTATTCAGAAGCTTCTTATTTTGATGTAATCCCAAGAGTTTAATTTTGCTTTTATTTCCCTTGCCAGGAGACATATCTAGAAAAATGTTGCTATGGCCATTGTCAGAAACATTACTGCCTGTGCTCTCTCCTAAGATTTTTATATTTTCAGGTTTCACATGTAGGTCCTTAATCCATTTTGAGTTTATTTTTTGTCTGGTGTCAAGAAGTAGTCCAGTTTCATATTTTTTACATGTAGCTGACCAATTTTCCCAACACCATTTGTTGAAGAGACTTTTTCCCACTGCATCTTCTTGCCTCCTTTGTCAAAGGTTAATTGACCATATAATCATGGGTTGACTTCTGGACTCTCTATTCTGTCCCATGATCTATGTGTCTATTTTTGTGTCAGTACCATATTATTATGATTGCTACAGCTTTGTAGTATATCTTGAAATCTGGAATTCTAAAACCTTCAGTTTTGTTCTTCATTTTCAAGGTTGCTTTGGTTATTTGAAGTCTTTTGGGGTTCCATACAAATTTGAGGATTCTCTGTTCCAGCTCTGTGAAAAACGCTGTTCATATTTTAATAGAAATATTTGGCAGAATTCACCAGTAAAGTCATCTGGGACTAAGGTTTTCTTTGTGGAAAGTTTTCAACTACAAATTCAATTTCCTTGATAGATATAGGCTATTCAGTTTATCTATTTCAGTCCAATTGTCTGCAATGGATCTCTTTGCCTGTTGGGGGAAGTGTTTGATTTCTATTCCATTAGTGGACCAATCTGGGGCCGCTCTGAGCTCAAGTTGAGTGAGACCAGGTGTTTGTTAGAGATACAATAGCACCAAACTGCAGGAGAAAACAGTGGCGGGGTGTGCAGTGCCAGCAAGGTCCAAGCCAGTGTGAAGGGACCTGTAGCTGCCAGGGACCAAAGCAGGCTAGTTGGAGGGGGTGGATACACAGAAGCACATTGGGGCAGATACATGTATTAGCAAGGTTTGGGCAGGTTAGCTGTGGGAGGAGACCTAGAGCTGAGGTCTGGCTGGAGGGAGTATGTCCATAGTAGAATGTGTGGGCAGAGTACACTGTTAGCAAGTTAGGAAGCAACTGTTGACATGGCACTGTTTCCAACAGGTGTCCATGTGTCTATGCTGTGGGTGGGAGATGGGGAAAACAGTGCCTGCCAGCCCTTTGTTCCTGGAGAAGTCTCCCAAAGATCCCTGCCCCTCTGGCACACATTCTGAGATTAGTAAACAAATCTCCCTCCCATGTACCCCAGGCATTTTTCAAACTACTGTTTCTATGCTGTACCTCCACAGGGCTATTTGTTGTGCTACCTCTTTAAGGGTGGGGACTCAGTTTCCTCTTGCCCTCCAGGCTCTCCCACTAGCCTGCTGATTTTTAAAGTTCCAGGTTTTAAATTCCACTGATTGTAAGAACTGGTGAAATTCAGCCCCTCTGGTTTTCAAAGCCAAATATTATGACAATTCATCTTCCCTGTGCAGGCTCTCTGGTATGAGGATCTGTTTCTCTCTCCTCTCTGTGCCTGAAACATCCCTTCCTCCTGCAGACAATCTGATGGGCCTGTTTAGCTCCCAACTCTGTCTCTGCCCTTCCTGCCCTTTTCCATGTGGTCTCCTCTACATTTAGCTGTAGAGAGTGTGTTCTGTCCGTCTTCTACCCATTTTCTGGGTTATTTATGCTGATGAGGCTGTTATTTAGTGGTATTTATGGAACAAGGTGAGCTTAGAGTCCTACTCTGCCATCTTCCCTCAGTTGTCTATTTCTTCTTGAGAAAACTTTGCTAGTTTGAGTCTTTTATGGAATTTATCTATTTCATTATTGGATAAAAATTTCATGTTATCCAATCAAATTGTCATAAAATTGTTCCTAATATTCCCATATTATCCTTTTAATACCTGTAAAATCTGGAGACATGTCAACTTTTTTATTCCCAATATTAGTAATCTGTGTCTTCCCTCCCTGATTAGTATAACTAGAGTTATCCATTTTCTTGATCTTTTCAATGAATTTGCTTTCAGTTTCATTGCTATTTTGTTTTCCATTTTATTGACTTTTTCCCTACTCTTTATTGTTTCCTTTCTTCTACTTACTTTAGATCTAATCTGTTCTTCTTTTCGAATTGCTTAAGATTGAAGTTGATTTCATAAATTTGAGACCTTTCTTCTTTTCTGATAAAGATGTTTAGTGCTACCAATTCTCCTACAAGAATTGACTTGATTTCACTTGTTATGACTTTACTGTTATCCTACAAATTTGATATATTGTATTTTCATTTTCATTCCATTTAAAATAGTTTCTAATTTCCCTTTAGATTTCTTCCTTGATTCATAACTTATTTAAATGTGTACTATTTTGTTTCCAAATATTTGGGGGTTTTTCAGAGATTTTTCTATTATTAATTTCTAATTTATTTCCATCATGGTCAGGAAACATACTTTCTATAACATACCCTTTTAAATTCACTGAGACCTGTTTCAATAAACTTGTAAACGTTTCATATATGATTGGAAGGAATGTTACTTCAAAGTTTTAAATTTTTTATCAGTGAAGTTTTTAAATTATGTTTAAGTCATAATCTTACTAAATGTTTTTTGTTTGCTTGCTTTATTTCTGATGCCATTGTATTTAAATTTCCCTCTATAATTATGAATTTGTCCATATTTTTTAAAATCTGTCCATTTTTCTTTATATATTGAAGTTTTGTTGTTAGGCTCATAAAATTCACAACTTTATATCTTGTTGGAAATTGTTCTTTTGCCATTGTAAACTGTGCTTTTTTATCACTATTCATGCTTTTGTCTTTAATGTTACTCTGTTTGGTATTAATATTACTAAACCAGTATTTGTTAGTACTTATTTGCCTGTTATATCTTTCTCTATTTTTTATACTCAATTGTTTTGTAGTTTTTCAATTGTTATGTAGTTTTGTTTTAGTCGTGTTTTATAAACAGCACTTGTTTGTTTTAATAAAATCTTACTGTCTTTTTCTTTAGAAAGCTTGAGTTTAATCTATTAACAATTATTATGATCATTTATATATCTGGATTAATTTCTATTCTTTGGGCTATATCTTCAGTGTATCATCTTCTTCCCCCCCCCTTTTTTTTCCTTTTATTCCTTCTCTTGGATTGATAAAATTGTCTTTGTCCTCTTTTTCCTTCTCTAATGGTTTATAATGTACACATTTATATTTTAGTAATTATTTTAACAAATATTAAACAATGTATTAACTTTAAAAGTCTAAAGTAATTCAATATCTCCATCTTTCTAAATAAGGCGATGATCTTTGTAGCCTATCCTTTTCATCCTCTCTGTATTTACTGTTTAAATTTTATTTCCAACAATCTTTTAAACAAATGAAAATGTTATTCTTAAATTGTCAGTATTTAATTTGGTTTATCAATATATTTTTATCTCCTACTTTGCTCATTATTGTTTATGGCATCCCATTTCTTTATTCTGGGTTTCCTTTTTTTCTCTATGAAATACATCCTTTAGTAGTTCAATAAAGATTTACCTTCAATAAAGATATATTTGGGGTTGGGGGAACAATGTGGTGTCTCACGATCCATCTTCTATTTCACTTAACGTTTCTTTAATATTTATTTCTATTTCTCTGCTCTTTCTAGGTAAATTCCTCAGTACTATTTTCAAAGTCAGTAATTCTCTTTGTTACCAATCTAGAATTTACTCCACTTATGGAATTTTTAATCTCAATGTATTTTTTTATTTCTGTTTTTTTAATGAGTTTTTTCATATCCATTTGTCCTTGATTCATTGCTGCAAATTTTTATTTCATAAAACTTTTATGGTTGTTATTCCTTCCTTTATTTCTGAGTAATATAAACATACTTATTTTAAAGTCATTTTGGGACTGTTTAATTACTTTTGTTTCTTCAATAATTCTTCTCCCAATTTTTTATTCATTGAGCAGCTTTTTAAGAGGTTTTATGTGCTTTGTTACTTTCATGAAAAACCTAGCATATTGTCTTCTCTCACCATTCACTCTCTTATTTCCAGTGGTTTTACAGGGCCCCCACCCAACTTCCGGGACTTACGCCTGAGAATAGGCCCTATGCAAGCAGCTGAGGGCTTCCATCCTGGGACAATATCACAGATTTAGCCATTGAATCAGCAGATGTCCTGGCATAGAGTCAGTCTTCACTGCCTTCTCTGCCTCTTCTAGTCACCACAGCTTCACAGCTTTAATTATATTTACTCTTTTAAACAAAAATCTTTTAAATTATCAGTATTAAATTAAATATATAGAAGCTATAGCTCAGTCAATAATCCTTTCAAGGGTGAAAAACCCCATCCTGCCCCTGTTGTCACTCTGTGGGACTGTCATCCATCTGCACATGGAGTGCTCTTGGTCCTATCTACCCCACAGAGACCCAAGTTCTGGCCAATGCTGTGTATTTCTAGATTCAGAATCTATTTGTCTGTCACTTCAACTCCTTGAAATTTCAAATAATGTAAAAGATTTATGGATGCTTCCATTTTGATTTTTGTCTACATAGATAGCTTGTTTTTGAGCACGGAATATGTCTGGAGAGAGAGAGTGTGTGTGTGTATGTTTAAATGTATCATTTTTGTGAAGCAGTTTAAAACATGAACTCATACCACCATCTTGAAAAGAAGTATAGATCAGAGTTACTCAATCTTTTATAGACTCTACTATGTTTTGATATGTAGAAAAATCTTAGGTACACTATTTGTGTACATAAATCTTTTACACTATTTGCAATTTCAAAATTCTATAAATAAAACTTCAGGACTGCCTTGACAGGGAAGTTGAATTTTTCCCATAGATTTTTTTAAATTACATTTGCCACCACCACCCCCTCCCAATTCCTATATTAACCTCTCTCCCAATTTAAAATTGCTGTCCTAAAAGGAAACATACAGCTCTAAATAGATTAGCTTCGGGGTGCCTGGGTGGCTCAGTCGATTAAGCATCTGCCTTTGGCTCAGGTCATGATCCCAGGGTCCTGGGATAGAGCCCCATGTTGGGCTCTCTGCTCAGTGGGAAGTCTGCTTCTCCCTCCCTCTCCCTCTACCTGCTGCTCCCCCTGCTTGTGTGCTCTCTCTCTTTTCCTGTCTCACTCTGTCAAATAAATAAATAAAATCTTTTTAAAAAAGAGATTAGCTTGAGAAAACTTAGAAAAAGTATTAATACTCAAGGAAACTGTGTGACTATGGCAGACAGAGTTGCCTGGAAAAATCAAGTGAATTTGCCTATACATAGGGTGTACCCTTATTCCAGAAACCAGGGAAGGCAGTTGACAGACCTCCACAACCTACACTCAGGTCTCAATTAGCCTACTCAGTTTGTTCTCAGTCTAACTATAGAAATAAACACTGCTTTTGGTTAAAAAAAAAAAATGTTTTATTTCACAAACACTTTATGACAACATCTATAAAAAGCAAAATAAAAGAACATCAAAACCCCAGTAGGTAAATAAAGAATAAGAACAGGTAGTTCTCATAAGAGGAAATACAAATTGGCCAAACATACGCACATATGTTATCCT
The DNA here is from genome assembly GCF_011800145.1 of Mirounga leonina. Classification (NCBI taxonomy): domain Eukaryota; kingdom Metazoa; phylum Chordata; class Mammalia; order Carnivora; family Phocidae; genus Mirounga; species Mirounga leonina. The sequence goes on along the minus strand of NW_023270451.1, from coordinate 40,002,625 downwards.
TGATATTAATCTGAGAAATAAAAATTAATGTACTATTTTACATCTAGGAACATTTTTTTAAAAATAACACTCAAGTTTAAGGCTGCTATTAAACTAGTATTTTCATACTTGCTGCCACACTGGAATTTTTTGGAAAAAAAATTATTTGAAAAGGCAATATACCGGGCGCCTGGGTGGCTCAGTTGGTTAAATGTCTGCCTTCAGCTCAGGTCATGATTCCAGGGTCCTGGGATCAAGCCCCACATCGGGCTCCCTGCTCAGTGGGGAGTCTGTTTCTCCTTCCCCCTCTGCCCCTCCCCACCGCTCCTGCTCTCCTGCTCTCTCTCTCTCATAAATAAATAAGATCTTTAAAAAGAAAAAAAGGAAGACCAATATACCAATATGTATGGGGAGCTATAAAAATGGTTATCCAACTCCTAGAAATTTATCTTAAGGAAACATCAGAAGGAAGAAACCTATATACATGATGATGTTCACACAGCATTATTTACAATATTGTAAGTAAATGTTGAAGAAGAAAAACAGGCAGTAGTTTCCCATAACATTTTTTTAAAGATTTTATTTTTTTATTTGAGAGATAGAGAGGAGCAACACTCACACAAGTGGGGATGTGGGGGGCACAAGGGAGGGACAAAGGGAGAGGGAGAAGCAGACAAGCAGACTCCCTGATAAGCAGGGAGCCTGACACAGAACTCAAGCCCAGGACTCCAAGATCATGACCTGAGTCAAAGGCAGATGCCTAACCAACTGAGCCAACCATAAAACTCCAGGAAAAAAACATAGGCAGTAATTTCTGACACTGGCCATAGCAACATTTTTCTAGATAAGTATCCTTAGGCAAGGGAAATAAGAGCAAAATCAAACTATTGGGACTACATTAAAAAAAAAAAAAAAGCTTTTGCAAAGCAAAGAAAACCATAAAAAAAAAATACAACCTACTAAATGGGAAAAGATATTTGCAAATGATATCTCTGGCAAGGGGTTAATATCTGAAATATATAAAGAGCTTATATAATGCAATACCCCCAGAACACAAAAAATACAACTAAAAAACAGAGAGATGATTTGAATAGACATTTTTCTAAAGACATACAAATGGCCAACAGATACATGAAAAGATGCTCAACATCACTTATCATCAGGGAAATGCAAATAAAAACCACAATGAGATATCACCTTATACCTGTCAGAATGGCTAGAATCAAGAAGACAAGAAATAACAAGTGTTGATGAGAATGTGGAGAAAAAGGAACCCTTGTGAGCTGTTAATGGGAATGCAAAGTGTAGGAGCCACTGTGGAAAACAGTATGGAGGTTCTTCAAAAAATTAAAAATAGAACTACCACATGGTCCAGTAATTCCACTTCTGGGTATTCGTGCAAAGAAAACAAAAACACCAATTCAAAAAGATATATGTACCCTTATGTTTACTGCAGCATTATTTACAATAGCCAAGATATGGAAGCAACCTAAGTGTCCACAGACAGAGGAATGGATAAAGAAGATGTGGTGTGTAAATACAATGGAATATTATTCAGCCATGAAAAAGAATGAGATCTTGCCATTGGCAACAACATGGATGGACCTAGAGAGGGTATAATGCTAAGTGAAGTAAGTCAGACAGAGGAAGACAAATACTATATGATTTCACTCATATGTGGATTTAAGAAACAAAACAAATAAACAAAAAGAGACAAACAAAAAAAAACCCAGACTCTTAAATATAGAGAATAAACTGGTGATTGCCAGAGGAGTGGGGGTGGGCGAAATGGATAAAGGAGATTAAGAGTATACTTACCGAGATGACTACTGAATAATGTACGGAATTGTTGACTCATTGCATTGTACACTGAAACTAATATAACACTGTTACATTAGTTCTACTTCGATTAAAAAAAAAATAATGAGAAATGATTCTAGGGGCGCCTTGGGTGGCTCAGTCATTAAGCGTCTGCCTTCAGCTCAGGTCATGGTCTCAGGTCATTGGGCTCCCTGCTCAGAGGGAAGCCTGCTTCTCCCTCTCCCACTCCCCCTACTTGTGTTCCCTCTCTTGTTTTGTCTCTCTCTGTCAAATAAATAAATAAAACCTTTAAAAAAGAAATGACTCTAAACCTGTGGGGTCATCCCAAAGTGTCACTGAAGGACAGGAAAGGGAGGTGATGACTGGAAGAAAACAGGAGAATGTTCATGCCTATACCTCACTGAGAATTCACTATACCTGATACAATCACAAAATTAAGAGCATGGTTAGAGAAAGTATAATGTATCAACCCAACTCAATACATTATACAACCAAGAAAACTACAAGTATGAAAAACTATGTAGAAAAATACAATTTGTTTATATACTCTTATTTTAAATAATAATAATGAAAAACAGAACAACTATGTAAAACAGATATATGGACAAAACTTAAAAGGAGTAAGAAAAATGAAGATCACTTTGTTAATATCGTATAACTACTGTCTTCAAATTACTTTTTACTTATTCCATTTATTTTATAATATGAAAAAGTGGGAGAAAATCACACACCAGCCACCTTACTAGTTTAGAAAAGTATATTCATTTTCCATGTTCTTTTTTCTTTGATGATTTGATCAATAGCTTTGAGCATTTAGTGCTAAGTGTTAGGCTGGGCCAGATGTTGTGGACACAGCTCAGAGCAGGGCTGATGGGCTCTCTGCCCTCATTTGTGTGTAACTACAGGGATGCAAGGTGCTGAGGGCTGTTCTAGGTGGGAGCAGCTTCACACAGCACAGATAGGATAGAGGGCCCTGAGGCTTCCTCTGTAAGTGGGAAGGATGATGAGACAGAAAGGATGCATGGAAGGTTGGCCAGGGAAAGAGTTTGAGGGAAGAGGGCAGGAGGCAGAGCATATAAGATGAGCCCAGAGACTTAGAAGAAATTCTCCAGAAAAATAGAATGAAGTCTGAAGGGCTGGAGCATGGAGTAAAAGTTGGAGCTACAGGTTGGAGGAGCAGGGACTCAAGGAGGGAAGCAGGGACAGGCCTTATAAATCTTGGTGAGAAATATGGATTTGAAGATCAAAGCACATACACACACACATTCATAATGCTTATATAGTTGAATTTCCTAATTCCTATGAAAGTCTTGATTCCTTAACTTCTATGACATAGGATACATGTTTGAATTTGGAACTTTCTAGACATCTACAGTATTTTTAATTCTTCATGTTAGGTTCTTGGAGTTTGTACCATTCTGAGACACAAAGCAAGCATTTGGAAGATGCAGGATTTCACTGTGAAGTCTCTTGGCGGGCTTTGGGCCCACTGGTTCTATTCACAGCACTTTGACCCCTCAGTACCTCCAGTGAAGGCTCTCCTTCCTTGGGGTTATTCTCAGAGATCGCAGGCATAACCTTCCCTGCACATTGAAGGGTGCCACAGAAACTTGGAGCATTTCTAGCCAACAGTTCAGATTCACTGGTTTCAGCTGATCCATCCACCTGGAGACCACTCAGAGTCAACAGGAGGTCTGGGTTTCTACAAGTTTCTCAGATGAAAGAAAGTTGAACTAAAAAGTATGAGGAGAATGATGCTGTTGACAGGTGAGTGTTTCAAGTGTGGGCCTTGGCAATGAACTATTCACCTACAGTTTATGAGGCAATGATGAGACAGCTGGAAAGCAGCAAATCTCTGAGACATGACAGTTCAGTCCCAAAGACCGTTAACAGAGGGTCAGCTCATCAAACACATCTGCAGAAATAGAACAGAGCAGGCCTCTGTGCAATCCCACACATCAGAGTGATGGCTGCAGAATTCCATTTAATCTAGCACCAGTGCAAATTGGAAACCCAAGAGTTCACTCCACAGCCACAGGCTTCAAAGCATCTTCTTGTCTCCACTAAACAGTTCAAGGAGACAGAACCTGGAGGAAAGGTTTTCAGAGTGAATTTTGTTTCTTACAATTTGTTTCAACTTGAATATGCTCTCTGTAGGCATAATGAATGGAGGTTATTAATTAATCATTTTTGCAAGAGTGAGAAAAGCTTCCATTTTAATTATGGTTAGTTGTCATGTAGCTTAAATACAATTAGAAAGCCATTACTGAATTTAGACTATTCCTCCCCTATTTTTCTTACACAATCACATCTGTGTGTCTTTTTTTTCTACTTAACAAAAGCGGCACGTTTGTGGCAAGTTACATATGTCTCTGTGTGTATATAGATATACGTGTATATGCACATGTATAAATATATATATACACACACACGTGTCTGAGTGTATGTGTACATATACATACGTATATACTTTATATAAGATTATAAAATGAAAAGTAAATGTCCATCCCTTCCCCCATCATCAGCTCCACTCTCTACACGCAACCACTGCAAAAGTGCTGTTTGTTATTCTGGGCAGGATGTTAGAATGGGGCTTTTCCTACCTCCTCCTCCTCGAAGACAGCAGTATAACAGATACCAGACCCAAAGTGAGTGGGGCACATGCGCGCACACACGTGCAAATACACACACACACACACACAGAATGTACCGATACGAGAGCCTGTTCCACCACAGAGAGAGGCAGCCGATACAAAAGAGGCTGATGGGTGCGAAGTTGCTTGGGGCGAGTGTGCTGAGGCCCACCACCACTCCGTCGGGGGACAGGAGGGAAGGTTCCCCTTCTAACTGCAAGCCTAGGGAGGGGGCATTCCAGGGATGCCCTTGGGGAGCTCTAACATTTGTCCCATGCAGTTGGGACTCAGACATGGAACTGAGAAACCTCAAGCAAACTGTGGCCTAGAGCGTGACTATATGTCAGGGGTCTGTCTCCTCAGTGGAAATCCAGGGGGGTGGAGGGCCCACTGTCTTGGCAGTAGAGCCAGGAAAGTTCCATCAGATGGTATCAGCTACCTTCTCAGGACTCTATGAAGGAGACCCAGCAAGTCATTTGGGTTCTGCCCAAGGGGCCACCCTGGGAGTGAGATGGAGGTTGGAGGCGTCCTACTAGCAGCAGGACTGCAGAGGCACTGGCAGGAGATGACCAGAACAGAAAGGACCTGGTGGAGGAGAGAGGGGCCGTTGGGCTAGAAGGCTTACCTGGAAGCCAGCTCTAGCCACTGGCTAGGAATGGAGCAGGCATGCAGCTCGCCAGGTTTCCAGTCCAGGGAAGATTTCTCCTTCGCCCTCAGTGCTTCTCCCATTTCCTCTGGGCAGGCATGGAATCAGCAGCTAGCCCGGGGAGGAGATGCTCAGGAACACGGCAGGCTGGGCTGACTCACTAGCTCTAGTTTGTCTGCAATTTTTCAGGTTTTAGAACTGAAAGTCCTGAATCCTGTGCTTCCAGATGGAGAGCAGGGAGACCACACGTACCTTTCCCAGCACCAGATCCCAGTTCAGCGAGGTGAAGATATTTAAAGCAAAGTCAGATGAGAAGTTTTGATGATCACAAAGGATTGTGGCTTTGTTTTTCCATTATGTTGAAACTGGATTTTCTTTTTTTTTTCTTTTAAATATTTTATTTGTTTGTTTCTAAAGATTTAGAAGAGGAGCAGAGGGAGGAGAGAGAGAGAGAGAGAGAATCTGAAGCAGGCTCCATGCTCAGCACGGAGCCCAAAAGGGCCTTGATCCCACGACCTTGAATTTTTTTTTTTTTTTTTAGATTTTTATTTATTTATTCATGAGAGACAGAGAGAGAGAGAGAGAAGCAGGCTCCCAAGGAACAGGGAGCCCGATGCGGGACTCGATCCCAGGACCCTGGGATCATGACCTGAGCCGAAGGCAGACGCTTAACCATCTGAGCCACCCAGGCGCCCCGATCCCACGACCTTGAGATCATGATCTAAAATCAAGAGTCAGAGGCGCCTGGGTGGCTCAGTCGTTAAGCGTCTGCCTTCGGCTCAGGTCATGATCCCAGGGTCCTGGGATCGAGCCCTGCATCGGGCTCCCTGCTCAGCGGAGAGCCTGCTTCTCCCTCTCCCCTCCCCCTGCTTGTGTTCCCTCTCTCACTCTGTCTCTCTCTGTCAAATAAATAAATAAAATCTTTAAAAATAATAATAATAAAATAAAATAAAATCAAGAGTCAGATGCTCAACCCACTGAGCCACCTGGGTGCCCCCTGAAACTGGGTTTTCAACTCAAAGTACTTGTAGACCTACCTATAACCTAAAGTGAACAGCAAACCAGGGACTGACAACATTTTTATCCAGAGGCAATGATGATAGAGACAAAAAATTAAGTTGTGTTTAATCATATATATCTCTATGTATCTATACCCACACACATAAAATATAATATTGATATAATACAGATACAATATCTTGAAACAGTGTATTCAGGATATTTTAAATAGTACTGCTGTGATGCTTGCTTTTCTTGCAGCACATCTACATTTAAATCTCAATATCCTATGTATTTAACAAACTATGGTGTATGTATGTAATTTTATCTTGCCACTTAAAGTGAGACAGATCCACATGTAAAAATGTACCAAGTCTTACACAGGTCTGTGCCAGTGAGTGCTCTGTCAGTGCCAAGTAAGAGAACATTCAACTAAAAGCTAGCTTCAACAGTAACAGGAGTCCACAGGCAAGTAGTCGCAGAGTTGGCTAATTCCGCAGCACCTGCTGTCACCCAGGACCCAGTACACACGCTCCTACATCTTTCTGCTCCCCTGGCTGCAACTTCTTTCAGCTTTCAGCCTCTTCTGTTTGCCTGCAAGGTAACAGCCACTTTCAGGTTAGATGTCCTCATACAAGCACTGCAAGGCAGGCAGGGAGGAGTAGTTTCTCCATCATTGTCTCCCCAGGCAGCAGGGGAAACTGGCAAAACAAGGAGCTGGTATTTTCTGTGTCTATAGTGGGAAGAATTCTGAAGCAAAAAGGCAAGGGACTGACTACTGCATAAGCAGGCATGAGCGTCTGCTGCAGTGAAACATAGAGATGCTGTACGTAGGACACAGATGCTGTTCTTTTTTATTTTATTTTTTTAAGATTTTTTATTTATTTATTTGGCAGAGAGAGACACAGCAAGAGAGGGAACACAAGCAGGGGTAGTGGGAGAGGGAGAAGCAGGCTTCCCGCGGAGCAGGGAGCCTGAAGCGGGACTCGATCCCAGGACCCTGGGACCATGACCTGAGCTGAAGGCAGACGCTTAACGACTGAGCCACCCAGGCGCCCCGATGCCATTCTTTTTTAATGACTGCATAGATTTCATCATGTGAATACATCATAATTTATTTAACTAGTCCTCCATTGATGGGCATTTAGGTCATTTCTAGTTTTCTTATATTACAAACCACTGGGCAGTAAAGATGCAAGTATGAGTGTATGTTTGCGTGTGTGCACATTTTTGCACACTGTGAGATACAGCTCTAAGACAGAGACCTAGACATGGCATTGCTGGTTTAAAAGGTGAACACTTTTGAAATTTTGACAGATCTTGCCAAATATTTTCATTTATTTATTTATTTATTTATTTTTAAAGATTTTATTTATTTATTTGAGAGAGAGAGCACAAGAGGGGGGAGTGGGAGAGGGAGAAGCAGACTCCCTGCTGAGCAGGTAGCCCGATGCAGGACTCGATCCCGGGACTCCAGGATCATGACCTGAGCTGAAAGCAGTCGCTTAACCAACTGAGCCACCCAGGCGCCCATTGCCAAATATTTTAAAAGTTGCATCAATTACTCCAAAAGTGTTTGGGGATGTCTGTCTTCTCACATTTGCACTGACACTGAGTATAACCAAACTTTTAAATCTTTGCCAAATGATAGATGAACATATTCCTTGGGCCATATTGCAGATTATTGACGTTCCACAGAACTAAAGGAGTAAAGCAAGCTAAATCACCGGATGGCGTCTGAAGGTCTCTGTTTTTCTACCATGATTCCATGATCCGAAATGGTCCATGTGAGAACCAACTAGACTTTCCTCTCCTTATAGCTTCTGCAGTATTTTCCCCCTGTGGAAATGGGTGCTTTAGAAAAGATTGTTGTATTATTCTGTTAGCAGGTGCTTTAAAGATCATTTTAATAATGTCCTTAGGATAAAACATATTTATTGTAGCATATATTTTAAAAACACACAAATAATTAAAAGGAAGAAGATAATCATTGCCTTAACCTCACCAGATATACTACTATCTCTCTTTATAAATTAATGAATATACAAAAAAATAGGATTATATATATATATAATGTATATAAATGGGATCATATTCTACATGTTGCAGTCCTTTCTCTCTTACTTGCTGGATCCATGAACACCTTTCCATGCAATTAAAAAACTTCTACAGCCTTGCTACTAAAAGTGTGGTCCAAGGACCAAGAACATCAGCATCACCTGGGAACTCGTCGGAAACGCAGAACCTGAGGCCTACCTCACATCTACGAGTCAGATCTTCATCTTAACAAGATCCCTAAGTGATTCACAAGCACATGAAAATGTGAGAAGTGGGATATACAATATCCTTTTTAATGGCTGATAAGTATACCATAGCACCAGAGTTTAATTATTTGATTCTAACCAGTGCTAGGAGAGTTTATGCACCCAGATGGCCAGGAGCCATTTCCTAGAAATGTTAGAGCCAGTCTCATTGGCCTTGGATAACAGAGACAATCCTTGCTGGGTGAGGTTGTGGGAAAACCAAGTCTGTGCCTAAGTCTTACTGGAGAGGTGTCTCACAGATAACTGTTCCCAGAATGGTTTTTAAAAAAATGTTTACTATGTGATGGTAACAGATGCTTCCAAACAAAGAGAACAGGAAGCTGGTGCCTTCTCTGTCTACATTCAGCAGGGCTGAATGAGTTCCATTAAATTCGCCTGCAAACTTTGCTAAAGAGCCCAGCAAGCAGCGATGAAAATTACAGAACTGCTCCCAGGCACTTGAAGTAATCAGCTGAAATTGAGCTGTTTTCCATATTCTTTGCTGATAATGCAAATGGAACCTTTAAAGCGAGCGGCTCTAAGTTACCGCACATACTACAAGCTGAGAAGGCCCAGGTGGTCCACACAGATGCTGCCACCGCACCCTAAGCCCAGCCACAGAATAACTGCTTCCCACGGCTATCGGTGGCAGGGTCCACCAAACTTGAGGGTTATGGGCCCAGAGCCAATCATCTGAATAGATTAGCTGTCAGGAAGTAAGAGCGGTCTAGGGAAAAGGCTTCGTCTGTCTAAAACCTCTATGATTTTCTTCACAACAGGCTCAGTTTTCCCTTGAAAGAGGCTCCCCTGTGCTGTCCAGGAGAAAAGTATTCTGGGTTACAGAGCAAGACGCAGGACTCTACGTCTAAGGTGGCCTCAGGCTCCAGGAGCCCCAAGATCATCAAACAGAGCAGAACGCAGCCGTAGAAATTAATGACCTGGGAAAAGCTGTTTCCTCTTAGTTCTGAATGGAGCATCTGGGAACAAACATCACTTTGGGATTTGCTAAGAGGCCAAGAGAAGTAGCCATGGAAAGGAAGATGGCACTGCCTGTAAATGCCAACCCACCCTGTCCTGGCAATGTGACCCTAACAGTGACCGAAAGTTTCTGACCCTTAACTTCTAGGAAATAGGATGATAATATCCTCACAGGTAAGGGGCTCCTGGGTGCATCAGTCAAACATCCGACTCTTGATTTCGGCTCAGGTCATGATCTCAGGGCCATGGGATCCAGCCCTGCATGGGGCTCAGCGCTGGGTGAGGAGTCTGCTTAAAATTCTCTCTCTCCCTCTCCCTCTACCCCCTCTGCTCACATGTGTGCATGTGTGTGCATTCTCTCTCTCTAAAAAAAAAATCCTCACAGGTAAGACACTATAAATGCTATCACCTCGGATGTGGTAAGTATCTGATAAATGCTGTTTTCCCTCCCTCATCCCCCAAAACGAACCAAACCTCACACCCTTCCTTCTCTCTCTTTACTCATGCTCCAATCAACAGAGATGAATGTGAAGGTCCATGAAGAACACATATCACTTCTAGAAAGTTATTACAGCTAAACTCTGAATTCTAAGTACTATTTACAAACAATAAATTTGTATTCAACTGTTTATATCTGTTTAAGCAACTCTTAATTTCAAAAGGAAATGGATTCTTTGTACACATTAGATGAGGAAAATGTGGACAGAAAGAGAAGTCCAACTGATTAGGATGTGGGGAAAATGAGTGCTCCCGTATACTCCTGATGGGCATGTAAATTAATTCTAGAGAGCACTTCTAGAGAGTAGTGTGCATCACCTTGGACATGAAATTTTCACTTCCGAAAATGTAGAAAGTAATCACAGATCTCACCAAGACTTAGTTTCCACATTGTACCTTTCTTATTCTTTATAATGTTTATATAATTATACAAGTAATACATAAATATATGTCCTTATAAAAATAAATTATGTAATATGAAAATAAATAAGAAATGAAAGCTGCCTTTTACTCTCATCTTCCCTCTTTCCTCTCCCACTGTCCTCTCTAAAAATAATTTCTGCTAAAATTTTTATTTATCTTTCTAAATATTTTGCTAAACAGTTACAATATGTGTGTTATATTCTCTGTAATCCCAATACTTTAATAGTTAATAGTTAATACTTTAATTTAATAGTTAAATAGAGGTAATTTAATAGTTTACCTCTCCTGTCTGATTTAAAATGCCATTTAAAAAATAAACAATGTCTTACTGATGCAGTGGCATATTACGCAGGAGGAAGCTCTCGAACATGGATGTGAAAGATCATCAAGATATATTATTAAGTAAGTGAAAAGAGCAATGCATGGAAAGAGTGCATATACTATTTGCATAAGAAAGAGAGAAAATATTTGATTTTATTTATATTTGCATAAAGAAACACTAAAAGATTTCAGTGATGACTTGGGGGAAAAAAGAATAAAAACACTAAAAGAATAAACAAGAACATAAGTGATTATCTGAAGGAGGCAGGAAGTGGCAGAATGGGACAAAGGGGAATAAAAGACAGAAAGGGGAAAAATACTTCTTTGTGCTAGGCAGAATAACTGCCCCCAAATATGTCTATGTCCTAATCCCCACTACCTGTGGTTTTATGACCATTAGATGACAATGGAGAATCATAGTTGCACATGGAATTAAGATTGCTAACCAAATGACCTTAATATAGGGAGCATATCCTGGGTTATCCACGTGGGCCCAATGTAGTCACAAAGGTCCTTAAAAGTGGAAAGGGGGGGGGGCGCCTGGGTGGCTCAGTCGTTAAGCATCTGCCTTCAGCTCAAGTCATGATCCCAGGGTTCTGGGATCGAGCTGAGCCCCGCATGGGGCTCCCAGCTCAGTGGGAAGCCTGCTTCTCCTTCTCCCTCTCCCCCTGCTTGTGTTCCCTCTCTTGCTGTCTCTCTCTGTCAAAAAATAAATAAAATCTTAAAAAAAAAAAAAAGTGGAAAGGGAAGCAAAAAGGAAAGTCGGAGGAAGATGTGACTATAGAAAGGCAAAGACAAATGCAAGATTGCTGGCTTTGAAGATGGAGGAAAGGGGCCATGAGTCCAGAAATGTGGATGTATTAGGGCTCTCCAGAGAAACAGAAGATATAAATACATGTATAGAAGATTTAAAGAGAGATAAGATATATAGAGAGAAGATATATATGTGTATATATTATATAGAGATACAGACACAGACATAAACATAGATATATAAGCGAGAATGATTATAAGGAATTGGCATACGAGATCATGGAGGTTAAGAAATCCCTAATCTGCTGTCTAAAGCTGGCAACCCAGGAGAGCCACTGGTTATTCCAGTCTAAATCCAGAGGTCTGAGAATCAAGAGAGCTGATATTGTGAAACCCAGTCCAACGGCAGGAGAAGACCATTTCCCAGCTCAGCAGGCAGGCAGGAAGGAAAGGAATGCTCCTTTCCTCTCCCTTTTTTTCTACCCAGCCCTCAGTGGATCGGATGATGCTCACCCACGCTGGGGAGGGCCGTCTACTTTACCAATGAAACTGCTAATCTCATCTGGAAACACCCTCGCAGAAATAATGTTTAATCTGAGCACCCTGTGGCCCAAATTGACACATAAAATTAACCATCACAGCGCAAAACCTCTAGAAGCTGAAAGGGGTAAGGAAATGTATTCTCCTTGAGAGACTGCTGAAAGATATGCACTCTTGTCAACACCTTGATCATCGCCCAGTGAGACCCAGGTTGAACTTCTAACCTACAAAAATTCACTTACTTTCTATTTTTACTTGTTTCTAGTAAATACTTTTGTGGCTGTAAATTCTGCATGGAAAGCCACTTTCCAAGTGCCTTTAAGTCAGTTTTTGAGTATGCAGTGGTCTCAGTGTCATTCATTTTTAAAATTTTACAATGTTATAATTACTATTTATCCAAAAAATAAAGGATGTTTATAAATTGCAAAATAGACTCTTTTTGCTCTCCTTTTTCTAATTACTTTCTTTATTGTTTTATTTATTATTTTTGTTTACTTTTAAATAAATTATTCAATTGTTTTATCATTTGGCAAACTATTTTTTAATTGATTTTGCATATTCTTCTTAAAGCACAAATCTGATCAAGTCTCTTGCTTCAGTGGCTCCTCATTCCCCTCAGGATAAAATCTAATTCTCCCTGGGCTTCCTGGGAAGCCCTTCACCATAGCAGCCCTGTTCCTCTGCGCCCTGGCTCACTACTGAGGCTGACTCCCTCCCAGTCTCACCCTACTCTACTCTACCCTCCAACCCTGCCACCGTATTAACCAATACCACTGCATACTCTATGACCACACAGAATTCCACTTAGTTTCATGAACATGCCATGCTTGCTCTTGTCTCTGGAATGGAACATGAGCTGTTTTCTCTGGGGAAACATTTTCCCATTTCTACTCCATTGACTGAATAGCTCCTGCTCATCCTTCAGGTCTGAGGATGGACATCAGTTTCTCCAGAAAGCCCTCGGTGAAGGTAAGGAGCCCCTGCCAATCTCCACACAGCACTTACCAGGTGACTTACCAGGTCATCACACAAAACCACCATCACCTCTCTATTTTTTCCTCTAGAACTATGACCAACTTAAGGGCAAAGACTGTGTCTTGTCCATCCTAATGTAAAGTCCCCTCTCCTCAGCCCACTCAAAGTTCCTGGTGCTCAGAGAATATGTGTTGAGTATTTACTTCTTCAACAAATTCATGTACATAAATAAGAAGAAAAGAAACTGATAGAAGGAAACACTATATATACACAAAACATTTTCAGCTGTTATGTATTAAAAACTCACTGTATTCTAGGCATTATATAAAGTATATTACATGTGCTATTTATTCATATCATGATGTTACAATGCTTATCATTGGAGAATTGAAGAGATAATTTTATTCTTTCAACTTTTTGAAATTTCCCAATTTACAAATATTCTTCATAGAAACCAGGGAAAATAGTTATGTAAAGGTGCAACTTGCCTAGGGAGGTCTGATAATATATACAAATATAAAATACATATGGGTCATGGCCATTCTGTAAAAATTGACCTTGTGAAGAAGGCACTAAGCCAGTGGGAACTCAGAATTTGTGTGGCCTCTCTTTAACTCCCCTAAAGCCTCAGTACGTGGTAAATTCTAAAAGCACCTGTTGGCTCTATGCATGTGGCACTTCATGTTTGTTTCTCCAGCCTCTAAGTGAAACAGTGCCCACAAACACAGCTGCTGCTACTGTGGGCACTGTTGCCCTCTCATTCTCTGTGAAGCTGTGAAGAAATAAAAAATTCATCCTTCTGCATGCTATAGAATCACCAGTGGAAAATAATAAAGCTTAAATGAGCACCATCCAAGCCACTGGAAAATATTCTTGAGACTGTTCACCTCTATTAAGCCCTAACCCATCCTATAATGCCACATAAACAATCTAGCACATTAACATTCCCAGTGTAGGCTCACAGTTCTCAGAATCTTCATTTTGAGCCTTTGGTTAATGCACAATTATTTGAACAATAAAAAGTGATTTTTTTTTTTTTTTAGTTCACAATAGAGCTTTGTGTGAGCAAATGTATGTGCTTTTCATTCAAACATAAATAGCCCTACTTGGTTATGAATGAAATCAGCGTTTATTGTACTAATAACTCACAAACATGAATTAAATATACCTAGAGTTAAACAAGCTTTATTCCCTGCCTTCAATGCTAATGTCTCTCCCCCTTTTCATCCTCTGTCTCAAAAGGATATTTAGAAATAAATTCTGGGATTTACAAGAAAAAAAAGGGTAACCAATATAGCTATATCTGTTGTAACCTAGTAAACACAAATAAAGCCCACTTGGACATTAAAATCTGCAGTCTTTATTCCTCTGCCTGTATATTGATTTCATATCATACTCAATACCTTTACTTAATGGGAAGTTATGGGAAAGGTAATGCAGCATCTGGTACGTTTGTTTTCTTTCATGTAAACCTCAACCTTCTAAATAATAGAGGTCCCATCCCAGCTGTGATATTATAACTAATTCTTGCAGTTTGGATTGATAATATCTACCATTTATTAGATTATTCCTATGTTCCAGGAATGCTCATCCTCACAATGATTCCACAGGTAGTTACTATGCCCATTCTAAGGAAGCAGAACCAGAGGCTTAACTAGGTGCTATACCATGCCCATGGTACAGCTCACAAATGGAGAAGTCTGGGCTTGAATCCAGCCCTTCATCTTTAAGAAAAATGACTAGAGAGAGGAAAACCTCAAAATTATCCACAACATTATTGAATTATTTTTTCCCAAAGAACACAAGTAAGCTACTAGGTTTCTTTCAAGTTTCCATTTGTCTTAAGTTCCAAGGCTAACTCCCTCTTGGGTAAAGTTGAGTGCTCAAGATAAAGCTGCCTTGGGTGGCTCAGTTGGTTGGGTGTCTGCCTTCAGCTTGGGTCATGATCCCAAAGTCCTAGGATCGAGTCCCACTTTGGGCTCCCTGCTCAGTGGGGAGTCTGCTTCTCTCTCTCACTCTCCCTCTGTGCTCTCTCTCTCAAATAAATAAATAAAATTTTTAAAAGAAAAATAAAGTTGCTTTGGGTTGAGATCCCCACATCTCACACAAAGTGCGGTGCTGGGGAACTGGAGTAGGAGCAGTCCTTGGTGTGGACCCTAAGGTAGGAAATTTGGAGAAATTCAAAGATTGGGAATGTGGAATGTAGGGTTTCAGGCATAAAGGTCAAATCAAGACCACCACCACATTCTCTCATTCCCCAAACACAAATCTCTTGAAGTCACAAAGCACTGACATGTTGTTATGACCAGTTGTACTTCTGAAAAGTACAAGAAATTTGTCTCCCATATATTTTCTCCTCATGTCTTCATTAGTGATACATTCAGCCACTAAAGGAATAGAGAACATAGACCCATGACCAGATAATGAGGTGTTTCTAGTAGAGCATATGATTCTCCAATCAAATAGAACTAAAAATAGCAATTAAGTCCAACTACATTAACATTAAACACAAGTTTTTAATGTACATATCATTGATAATACAGACCCTGTCTTGGTTGAAGGTGGGGTAAAGGGTACTTCAATCACAGGATTAAGAGGACTATAGTAGTACTCTTTTTTCCCAAGTCCTTGCATTTCCATGCCTAAAACAGAAGGAGGTAGTTGCATTCCCTTCAACTCAAGGGGTGGCAAAACTAGTACACTATAGCTGATAAGGTTCTGCATAATTCCTGAGCTACATTAATGGGGAGGAAGTTTTCTCACCCAAGATCATAGTAACTGTCAAAACCAGAGGGGCCAGAATTGTTGAATAGGAAGGCCAGACACAAGTTGTCAAAGGCAGAGACTCAGGGGGAAGAGAGGTGTCACCAAATAAATGGGGCCAGAAGTTGAAATGGGGTTGTATGGGGTCAATCATGTAAGAACTAAGATCAAAGAGTTTGGGAGTCCACAGACAGAGTCTGGGTCACCCTTAGGAAGAGGCAATACTCTGAGACCCCAAAGCACCAAGAGCTAGACAGACAGAGCAAAGAGAAGAGGCAACATGAAAGGGCTCATGGAATCAATGCTGGAGAGGCTCAGGAACCATCATCATGATGAGTGACACCATGCATAACTTCATGCCAACCTTAGGTTAATTGCTCTAAAAGTATCATTTCACTTTATCATTACAAACGCTGTAAGGGGAAACTGACCACAGAGACCAAATCTTTGAATCATTCTACCGCTACCTGAAGAAACTCTATGAACTCATTGTTAAGTGGTGGCTCTCTGACTGTTCTGAAAAAAAGAAGTGACTAATCCTAGAACCTCCTTTAGCTGTTACAGCAAACCATCTTACAGATGCTCTGCTCTGCAGTGGAGCCAGCACTCTAATTGTCCTGTGGAAGAATAATCAATGCCAGCTGCTAGCTAGAGGAATACAAAACCTCCCTTAGGAAGCTGAAAGCCCCCACAGAATCTGACTGGAAGTAAGTTCAGGGAAATCTTTTTGGTGTTTGAAAAATAAAGCCAAATGAGGAAGCACAGGAAAGGTGGACCCAAGATCCAAGAGTATTTGTTGCAACATCCTCAAAATACCTCATCTTCCAGTTTGAGGACATGTTGGAAAAGTGGCATTCATGTTTATAGGTCCTTAGGAATCTGATCTGCTACAGTACAAAGTTTTAATCGGTCAGGAATTTTTTTTTCTTCACTATCTTTCTCACTCTTTCTTGTTCTCTCTCCCCTTTCCCTTAAGATCTTCCACCATTCTTGTTCTTTCTCCCCTTTCCCTTAAGATTTTCCACCATTCTTGTTCTTTCTCCCCTTTCCCTTAAGATCTTCCACCACCCACAAACTTATTCTCTAACATTGCCAAGAGTCCAAGAAAGTATCTAGGATACTGGCCTGCATTTTAGTTCTTCCAAAATAAAGCTCCTATACGCCACTATCTTAGAGTAGGCTCCCTAGAAGCAGAGCCTAAGACAAGGATGCTTGTAGGTGGGATTTATTAAGGGAGGACTTTCCAGTGGGGACTAAAACAAGCAAGACAAGGCAGAGTAAAGAGCTAAGCAAGTACATGGTCTTAGCTGGAGTTTGGCTTCAGCCTGATCCCATGGAGAGCTCTAGAACACAAAAGGCACCATAGAGCCAGTCCCCAATTGGAGCAATACCAGTCTTCCATCCCCCATGCCAGTTAGTTCTTGGCAGTGTGCTAAGAAGCAGGATATGAGGAGGAACATTATGTCCTAGGCAGGCCTTATATTTGGCCTGGGACAATTCTCCCAAGAAAGGGACAGCTCTGGTTTGACTGTTTTCTGTTTCACAGTTGTATTAATTCTGTACTTTGTTCCCAGATGGGGTTTCATACTTTCTATCACCCAATTCAGGCTATTTAAAGGGGGTGAAAATCTTGCTTCAGTGGTTCAAAAATATAGCATTTCTTGGTAATCTGTCAAACTATTTACTTGGGTTCTGTTTTTTTTCATCTCTATTTTTAAATATTGTAGAGAGAGCCACCAAATCTCTCCTGACTCAAAGAATTGCAGAACACATAAAAGCCTCTTTGTAATTCCTTTTGCATTTTGTACCATGTCTGTCCTCTCACAAGGTATAATTTGTTCTGCCTCCTTTAACTTTGACACCAATGTAAATGAGGCCTATTTGTAGAGAAAGCAGAGAGATGGTAGCCATTAAATCTGAAGCGTTACCTTTTCTTATTGGCAGTAAGAATGGAGATTATTACCTTGTAGCCCCCCAAATGGCACCTGTTTCAAGTGCAGAGTTTAAAGGGATTAGGGAATATTTCAATGTCGATTAAGAGTCAGGAAGGAGGAGAAGAGATGGAAGATAGCAGTGGAGTAGAAGGACCCTAGACTCACCTCATCCCATGAATACAACTAAATAACTATCCAATCATCCTAATACCCTAAATACCCCAGAAATCAATCTGAAGACTGGCAGAACAAACTCCACAACAAAAGATAGAGAAGAGACCACAAGGTAGGAAGTACGGAGATGCAGTTTGGGAGAGAAACAGATCTTGGCCACTGTGGTGGCAAGCTGGTGGGGGGGTGGGTGCTGAGGTCATAGAGAAGGGGGAAAGACAGACTAACATATAGGGGAGTGCACTGAGAAAAAGAATCCCTATAGCAACAGGCTTAGAAAGCAAGAGGGCTCGAATTTCATGAGCTCTTGCAACCACCCTGGAGTTTTAAAGGTCTGCGTGCTTGGCTCTGGGAGAGCTCAGAGGACATTGGGTCTTCTCTTGGAGAGAAATCAGGCAAAATCCATTTATAGGCAGTGTGAAAACAGTGATCTGAAGAGCATCTGGGGCACACAGTGGGGAGGTTAGTTGCTCATCTCAGAGTGTGTCACAGAGAGGCAGCGTTCATGGAAAGACCCCTCACGGAAGAAAGGAATGGCAAGCACCATTTCCTGCCCCCACCCCTCAATATAAACTGCAGGAACCAGTGCAGTGCCACACTTGCTACCTAACTTCCTTACACCAAGCCCCATCCCCCACACTCCAGAAGAACTGCCCTTCCCAATCACACTTGCCTCAGTCCCAATACCACAGACATTCACAGATACCCTCCCCCAGAAGACCAACCAAATCCCTGCCAACACTGCATCTCCTGACCTGGGAGTTTTGTGAAGCCTCAGTTCCAGTGGCAGCAGCAACAAGTCACATTTCACAAGCAGAACAGAGCACACTTAGTTAAAACTCACCACATTCAGGCCAGAGACCAAATACTGCCCACAACAGGCAAAGAGAACCTCCACAGACAACTCATGTGAAAGATATAGTGGCCAGGGTACAACAGCAGAGCGTATGTAGCACACATTGGAGATACTCCCAGAAGTGCTAGGCTTTGGGGAACAGGGCACACAATACTACAGAGCACTATAAGACCTCTTCTTCATAAAGCTATTACCCGCAAGTACAGGAGACATAGTTGAATTTCCTAACACATAGAAACAGATACAGAGACTTAGATAAAATGAGAAGACAGAGGAATTTGTCCCAAATAAAAGAACATAACAAGATCATGACCAGAGATCTAGGCAAAACAGATGTAAGTTACATGCCTGATGGAGAATTTAAAGAAATGATCATAAGGATACTCACTTGAGAAAAGAGTGGAGGACATAAGTGAAACCATTAACATGGTGATAAGGGATAACATAGCAGAGATAAAGGCCAATAAATGAAATGAGAAACACACTTGATAGAATGAACAGCAGGCTGGAAGAAGCAGAGGAACAAATTAATGACCTGGAAGACAGAGTAATGGAAAGTAATCAAGCTGAACAAGAGAAAAAAAAAGAATTATGCAAAACGAGAATAGACTCAGGGAACTAAGTGACTCCACCAAGCATAATGATATTTATATTATAGGAGTCCCAGAAGAAGAAGACAGAAAAGGGCACAGAGAATTTATTTGAAGAAATAATAGCTAAAACTTCCCTTATCTGGGGAAGGAAACAGATATCCAGATCCAGAAGGCACAGAGAACCCTCCAACAAAATCAACAAAAGCAGATCCACACCAAGACAATTAAATGACAAATTAAAATGGTAAAATATAGTCATAAAGAAAAAATATTAAAAGTACAGGACAAAAGAAGACAGTTACATACAAAGGAAACCCCATGAGGCTATCAGTGAATTTTTCAGCAGAAACTTTCTAAACCAGAAGTAGTGACATGATAATTCAAAGCACTGAATGGAAAAAACCTGCAGCCAAGAATACTCTATCCTGCAAGGCTATCATTCAGAATAGAAGGAGAGATAAAGAGTTTCCCAAACAACAAAAAGGAGTTCACAAACACTAAACCAGCCCTGCAAGAAATTCCAAAGGGGATTCATTGAGTGGCAAGGAAAGGCCAAAAATGACAGTATGGATGTAGGAAACACAAAAGCAGTAAAAATTAATATTTCTCTAGAAAATCAGTCAAGGAACTCACAAAATAAGGATGTAAAATATGACACCATATACTAAAAACATGGGGAGGAAAGGAGTAAAGAATGGGTTAAAACGTAAATGACTATCAACGTAATATTTACTGCTATATGCAGAAGAGGTTATATATAAACTTAATGGTAACCACAAATAAAAAGCCACTAATAAATATACAAAGAATAAAGAGAAAGAAACCCAAATATATCACTAAAGAAAAACAGAAAACCATGAAAGAGAGAAAGACAAGGATCAGGGAAAATCTTCAGAAACAGCCACAAAACAAGTAATAAAATAGCAATAAATACATATCTATCAATAATTACTTGGAATGTAAATGGACTAAACACTCCAATCAAAAGACATAGGGTGGCATAAAGGATAAAAAAAACAAGACGCCTCCACATACTGCCTAAAAGAGACTCACTGTAGACTTAAAGACACCTACAGATTGAAAGTGAGGGGATGGAGAAACATTTCTCATGCAAATAGATGTCAAAGGGAAGCTGGAGTAGCAATATTTATATCAGACAAAATGGACTTTAAAACAAAGACTGTAACAAGAGACAAAGAAGAACACTATATAATCATGAAGGGGACAATTCAAGAAGATGAAACAATTCTAAATATTTATGCACCCAAATACAAAAAGAAGCTAATAACAAACATAAGGAAATAACTGACAGTAAAAAATAATAGTAGGGGACTTTAACAACCCACTTACATCAATGGACAGATCATCCAAACAGAAAATCAACAAGGAAACAATGACTTTGAGTGACACATTGGACCAGATGGATTAACGTCTAGTTATATGCAGAACATTCTATCCTAAAACAGCAGAATACACATTCTTTTCAAGTGCACATGGAACATTCTCCAGAACAGATCACATATTAGGCCACAAAACAAGCCTCAACAAATTCAAAAAGATTGTAGTCTTACCATGCATCTTTTCTGACCACAGTGCTATGAAACTATAAGTCAACCACAAGAAAAAATCTGCAAAGCCCATAAATACATGGAGGTTAAATAACATGATACTAAACAACAAATGGGTCAACCAGAAAATAAAATAAGAAATAAAAAATTATTGGAAACAAATGAAAATGAAAACACAATGGTTCAAAACCTTTGGGACTCAGCAAGAGCGGGTCTAAGAAGGAAGTTTATAGCAATACAGGCCTACCTCAAGAAGCAAGGAAAATCTCAAATAAACAATCTAACCTTACACCTAAAGGAGCTAGAAAAAGAACAACAAACAAAACCTAAAACTAGCAGAAGGAAGGACATAATAAAGATTAGAGCAGAAATAAATGATATAGAAATAGAACAGATCAATGAAACCAGTAGCTGATTCTTTGAAAAAGCAGTAAAATTGATAGACCTCCAGCCAGACATATCAAGATAGAAGGAAAAAGACCCAAATAAAATCACAAATGAGAGAGGGAAAATAACAACCAATGCCACAGAAATACAAACAATTATAACAGAATATTATGAAAAACTATATACCAACAAATTGGACAACCTGGAAGAAATGGATAAATTCCTAGAAATATATAACCTACCAAAATTGAAACAGGAAGAAATGTAAAATTTGAAAAGACCAATAACCAGCAAAGAAATTGAATCAATAATCAAAAAACTCCCAACAAACCAAAGTCCAGGACCAGACAGCTTCACAGGCCAATTCTACCAAACATTTAAGGAAGAGTTAATACCTATTCTTCTCAAACTATTCCAAAAAAAATAGAAAAGGAAGGAAAACTTCCAAATTCATTCTGAGGCCAGCATTAATACTAGCAAACCAAATCAAACAATACATGAAAAAAACTCATTCATCACAATCAAGTGGGATTTATTTCTGGGTTGGAAGTGTGGTTCAATATTTGCAATCAATCAACATGATACATCACGTTAATAAAAAGAAAGGATAAGAACCATATGGCCATTTCAAGAGATGCAGAAAAAGCCTTTGACAAAGTACAACATCTATTCATGACAAAAACCATCAACAAAGTAGATTTCAAGGGAACATACCTCAACATGATAAAGGTCATATATGAAAAACCCACAGCTAACATCATCATACTCAATGGGGAAAAACTGAGAGCTTTCCCCCCAAGGTCAGGAGCAAGACAAGGATGTCCATTTTCAACACTTTTATTCAACATAGTACTGGAAGTCCTAGCCACAGCAATCAGACAACAGAAAGAAATAAAAGGCATCCAAACTGGTAAGGAAGAAGTCAAACTTTCACTATTTGCAGATGACATGATACCATATACAGAAAACCCAAAAGTCTCTACCAAAAAACTGCTAGAACTGATTCAGTAAAGTTGCAGGATACAAAATCAATGTAGAGAAATCTGTTTTATTTCTAGATACAAATAATGAAGCAGCAGAAAAAGAAATTATGGAATCAACCCCATTTACAATTGTACAAAAAATAATAAGATACCTAGGAATAAACCTAACTAAAGAGGTAAAAGATCTGTACTCTGAAAACTATAAAACACTGATGAAAGAAATTGAAGATGACACAAAGTAATGGAAAGATATTCCATGCTCATGGACTGGAAGAACAAATATTTTCAAAATGTCTGTATTACCCAAAGCAATTTACACATTTAATGCAATCCCTATCAAAATACCAAGCATTTTTTACAGAACTAGAACAAATAATCCTAAAATTTGTATGGAACCACAAAAAAAAACCCAAATAGCCAAAACAATCCTGAAAAAGAAAAGCAAAACTGGAGGCATCATAATTCTGGACTTCAAGTTACATCACAAAGCTGCAGTAATCAAAACAATATGGTACTGACAACAAAATAGATACACAGAACAATGGAACAGACTAGAAAATGTGAAATGAACGCACAATTATATGGTCAATTAATCTTCAACAAAACAGGAAAGAGTATCCAAAGGGAAAAAGACCATCTCTTCAACAAATGGTGTTGGGAAAACTGGACAGCAACATGCAAAAGAATGAAACTGGACCACTTTCTTACACCATACACAAAAATAAATTCAAAATGGATTAAAGACCTAAATGTGAGACCTGAAACCATAAAAGTCCTAGAAGAGAACACAGGTAATTATTTCTCCGACATCAACCATAGCAACTTCTTTTTAGATATATCTTCTGAGGCAAGGGAAACAAAATAAAAAATAAACTATTGGGACTACATCAAAACAAAAAACTTTTGCACAGCAAAGGAAACAATCAACAAAACTAAAAGGCAACCTACAGAATGGGAGAAGATGTTTGTAATGACCAGATAAAGGGTTAGTATCCAAAATATATAAAGAACTTGTGGGGTGTCTGAGTAACTCAGTCAGGCGGCTGCCTTTCGCTCAGGTCATGATCCCAGGGTCCTGGGATCAAGTTCCACATCAGGCTCCCTGCTGGGCGGGGAGCCTGCTTCTCCCTTTGCCTGCCACTCTGCCTACTTGTGCTCTCTCTTTCTCTCTGTCAAGTAAATTAAAAAAAAAAAAACTTTATAAAAGAAAAAAAAAAGAACTTGTAAAACTCAACACATAAAATATGAATAATCTAATTTAAAAATGGGCAGAAGATATGAACAGACATTTCTCCAAAGAGGACATCCAGATGGCCAACAGACACATGAAAAGATGCTCATCGGGCGCCTGGGTGGCTCAGTTGGTTAAGCGACTACCTTCAGCTCAGGTCATGATCCTGGAGTCCCTGGATCAAGTCCCGTATCGGGCTCGCTGCTCGGCAGGGAGCCTGCTTCTGCCTCTGACCCTCCCCCCTCTCATGTGCTCTCTCTCATTCTCTCTGTCTCAAATAAATAAATAAATAAATAATCTTTAAAAAAAGAAAAGAAAAGAAAAGATGCTCATCATCACTTATCAGGGAAATGCAAATCAAAACTACAATGAGCTATCACCTCACATCTGTCAGAATGGCTAATATCAACAACACAAGAAGCAACAAGGTATTGGCGAGAATGTGGAGAAAAAGGAACCCTCGTGCACTGCTGGTGGTAATGCCAACTGGTGCAGCTGCTCTGAAAAACAGTATGGAGGTTCCTCAGTAGGTTAAAAATAGAACTACCTTATGATCCAGCAATCACACTACTGGGTATTTATACAAAGAATACAAAAGCACTAATTCAAAGGGATACATGCACCCCAATATTTATACTTTATAGCAGCATTATTTATAGTAGCCAATATATGGAAGCAGCCCAAGTGTCCATTGATTGATGAATGGATAAAGAGGATATAGTATATATATATATATATAAAATGAAATATTACTCAAAAAGAAATAAAATAAATTCATTTTATAAAAAATGAAATGAAATATTACTCAGCCATAAAAAAGAATGAAATCTTGCCATTTGCAATGACATGGATGAACCTAGACAATATAATGCTAAGTGAAATAAATCAGTCAGAGAAAGACAAACACTATGATTTCACTCATCTGTGGAATTTAAGAAACAAAACAAATGAGCAAAGAGAAAAAAGGAGAGAGAAAGACAAACGAAGAAACAGATTCTTAATCACAGAGAACAAACTGATGGTTACCAGAGGGGAGGTGGGTGGGGGCATGGGTGAAATAGGTGATCGGGATTAAGGAATATACTTGTCATGATGAGCACAATGTGATTAAAATAAAAACTTAAAAAAGAGAAAGAAAGATTTGGGGGGCGGAAAGAAAGTGCCAAGAAGGAAAGAACAATGAGTTATCTGAATCTAGGAAAATATCCCAAGAAATAGATAAATGGGGTAGGGGACTTATTTGTTTGGTTTAGGAAGCAAAATTTAAATATCAAGTTGGATAGTTTTAGAGGTAGAAGTCAGTGATTCATCAGTCTTATATAATACCCAGTGCTCATTACATCATGAAAACAAACAGTACTAAACAGTACTAAACAGACAACTCAATCATAAAATATTCAACAAAGGGTACCAGTATTCCTAATGGAGTCACTCTAAAATACTTTTGAATAAACTCAGCATGTAGCATCCAGCCGAATTAAGTGGCTTAGTCATATATGAGCTTTGGAGTCTGAAATTTCTGGGTTCAAATTCTGACCTTTCCACTCTCAAGGCTGTGTGATCCACTGTATGATCCTGGACAAATTTCTCAATCTCAGACACTTATTCCTCATCTGGAAAATGGTGATAATAATACATACTCTCAGAGTTAATTCAAGTGAATTAAGTGAGAAAATATACCTATGGAGCTTAGGAGTATAAAAGGAACAATATAATTAGGCATCAGGAAGAGATTAGATGCTGTGTGTTAGTTCAGTTCCTCTGAGAAGCAGTTACCAACATGAGATTAGTTGTACAAGGGTTTAATGGAGGAAATGCTCATAAGAGAAGTAGGGAAGGAAGCTGGAGAAGACAGGAAGGGCCTTTGGACCATGATGCATGCCTGGCACACGTGGAGGAGAAGAGGAAGGAAACACAATTAGGCAAGAAGAGCCTTAGACTGCAGTGCAGTTCCAAGAATGTCTTGGGCAGGTCAAGTCTTTGGACCAGTTTTCAGGCTGAAGAGTCTCCGGTCTTGTGGGAATGGCCTATGTTTCAGTCCTGCTCTGTGCAGTCATTGTCAGGAAGCAGCCTGTAGGAGGGGGGCTTTGATGCTAACGTGGTGGTACATCCAGAGGGGAAACAGCTGGAGCCATCAGCCAATTTTGCTCCCCACAGCAAGAGATTTGGGGAATGTACTTTCAGGGCCAGCAAAACCAGGAATCAATGGCTTTGGGAAACCTGGGAGCCCTCCTTCTCTGTGTGTCTCTTTCTGCTTTTTCTTTGTTTTGTTCTCTTTCCAGACTTGCTGCTTCAGTTCTCCTGTGTGACACACAAGGCAAGAAACACCCCTCCGTTCCCAGGCTCCTGTCAAATGGGCCCAGCTAGCCAAAAATTAGCCACCTCTCCTTGTGTGTCTCAATTCCCAATTTCCTGGGAAGAGAGGCCAATTGGCCACACTTGGGCCATATTCATCACTGGGCCAATCAGCTACATCTGGAGAGGGTAAGGTCATATCATCATGGACAACATGGTGGAGCAGGTGGTAATTTCCAGAAAAATGGGGACAGGTGTGGAGACTAGTACTAAACAGACAACTCAATCATAAAATATTCAACAAAGGGTACCAGTATTCCTAATGGAGTCACTCTAAAATACTTTCCAGCATAAATAGTGCAACATTATAGAAGTGTTAACTAGCTTAAGCTCTGACTCTGAGAGCAGTCAACTGCCTTAACAGAGGACCAATATTCTCAAGGTGGCCAGCTAGAAATATATCAGAAATGCCACACTCCAGAGGAGACTACAGCCCACGCTTCAGCAGTCCAAATAGCAATCAATCCCCAAAGCTTTGTTAATTAGCAAAGTGATGTCAGAAATAGGTTTTTATTATGAAAACAGTGACTTAATTAGCATGATAAATGTTAGAAATGGGCATTCACTGGTAAAAATTAAAAGTATTTAAATATATGGATTCCTCTCAAAAAATTAAAAATGAAACAAGATGAAATCAGAGAGGGAAACAAACCATAAGAGACTCTTAAGCATAGAAAACAAACTGAGGGTTGCTGGAGGGGTGTGGGTGAGTGAATGGGGTAACTGGGTGATGGACATTAAGGAGGGCACATGATGTAATGAGCACTGGGTATTATATAAGACTGATGAATCACTGACTTCTACCTCTGAAACCAATAATACATTACATGTTGATTGAATTTAAATAAAAATAAATAAATTTTTAAAAGATTAAAAAAACAAAAAACAAAAAATATATGGATTGATAGGAAACAAACTGAGGGTTGCTGGAGGGTAGGGGGGTGGAGGGTGGGGTGACTGGATGATGGACATTAACGAGGGCACGTGATGTGATGAGTACTGGGTATTATATAAGACTAATAAATCAGACCTCTACCTCTGAAACTAATAATACACTATATGTTAATTGAATTTAAATTAAAAATAAAATATATGGATTGGCTGAACTGCTTTAGAGACACATCCTTCTATTGCTTGAATAAGGTGCAAGAGTCTAGTTATGCTGTTGCCTGTATCCTTAAGAATGGTGCCTGAGTTGTGATCCCTAAATGGTCTTGTGTACAGCCATTGATTAGGAGGTGTTATGGTCTAAATGTCTGTGTTCCAACAAAATTCTTATGTCAAAATCCCAATGCCCAGTGTGATGGTATTAGGAGGTGGGTGTCATGAGAGTGGAGCCTTCATGGATGCGATTAGTGTTCTTATAAAAGAGACTTCACAGAGTTCCCTCACCCCTTCCACCACGTGAGGACACAGTGAGAAGTCAGCAGTCTGCAATCTGGAGGAGGACCATGCTGGCACCCTGATCTTGGACTTCAGCCTCCAGAACTCTAAGATATAAATTTCTGTCATTTTCACGCCACCCAGTCTTTGGTATTTTGTTAAAGCAGCCTGAACAGGCTAAAACAAAAGGATTCTGGTTTTCTGAGAGATCCATGACTTTACTGACCTTACAGAACGGGAGGTTAGTGAGTACTATGTGATATGTGTTTGTTTCATAAATAACTGTACACGTGGCTGGATTTGGCCTGAGTCTCACTTCCATGTTACAGGGAAGTCAGCTGTGGGGAAATCATAGCCCTCACCATCTCAAACTTTTTTGGTGTCTGCCCTTATCACTCTAAAAGGAACCTTAGGGGGGCGCCTGGGTGGCTCAGTTGTTAAGTGTCTGCTTTCGGCTCAGGTCATGATCCCAGGGTCCTGGAATCAAGCCCCACTTCCGGCTCCCTGCTCAGCGGGAAGCCTGCTTCTCCCTCTCCCACTCCCCCTGCTTGTGTTCCCTCTCCCACTGTCTCTCTCTGTCAAAAAATAAATAAAATCTTTAAAAAATATATTAAAAAAGAACCTTAAGGTTGGAATGTGACTAGATTCACTTGGGTCAGGTTGCAAAGGTACTAAGAAAACTATTAAATCACTGGTTCCTCTTTGAAGCTCCCAAAGCCCTGCTTCCCAGGCTATCTCCCCACCCCACAAGGATGGAACTGTGTGTACTAAGTATCTCTCACATTCAACACACATGTGCATGCATGTGTACGCACATACATGCCTCAGAGATTTGGTATTTATCATTGTGAAGAACTGTTCTACAAAGTGCAGGAAGGTTTTAATATCCCTGGTCCACACCCCCTTAATGCCAGCAACAGCCCCAGTTGGCCCAGAGAAAGGGAGTAAGAGGGATGTCTGGCCTTCAGGCTACCCCAGGCCTTCTGGGAAGGACTGTCACTGACAATGTGCCGGTAAATGTCTCTAGGTAGACCTGCTTAATTATAGTGGCATTTAGCTATCCCCCACTGGGTTCTTTAATGAATGTCTCCTCCTTCATGGGTCCAAAGCAGGCCTTGGGATGTGATAGCAAGGGTCCTGACTTAGGATTTGGAGACCTGATAGTTCTCATTCTGCTTGTGTCTAATTGGTCAGCTGCTAGGTGTCTCTGAGGCTCAGTTTTCCCATCTAGTACATGGCGTTAGACCAGCACAGTGCCCAGCACATCACAGATACTCAAGTAATGATTGTGGAAGGAAGGAAG
>NW_023270451.1:39952136-39974219 GCF_011800145.1 Mirounga leonina | reverse complement strand
GAAGGAAGGAAGGAAGGAAGGAAGGAAGGAAGGAAGGAAGGAAGGAAAGGAGGGAGGAAAGAAAGGAGCGAGGGAGGGAGGAGGAAGGAAAGGAGGGAGGAAAGAAAGGAGCGAGGGAGGGAGGAGGAGGGGGGAGGGAGGGAGGGATTCTCAAGCACTGCTGCAGACTCAAATTAAAAGAAACATAAGCTCTCCTCACCATACTCACTTTCTAAAGCCCCAAGACCCTAATCTAAGCCCCCTCAAGAAGGGGTGAGGGCACTGCCTTGGGAACAGTAGCTACATGTGACCCTTTGAAAACCTAGAGAAGGAGGAAGTACCCCAGATCACGAACCACTTATGGGAAGAGTAAATTATGGGTGCAGAGTCCCTCCTTCCCCAGTTAGCATGACAGGGCTCAAAGCTTCTTCCAAGCCCTGCTTTACCCCCAGGTTATGCAGTATTGCCCACAGCCCCAAACTTCAGGCTGCCCTGCCCCTGTCCCCTGCCCTCCCTCTTACTTGTGAGTCAGATCAGAGCTATTTCTTGAAGAGCTGCCCTTGGTCACCAGGAAAGCAATGACCTTGCTTCCTAACGCTCAAGGACATCCCTATTTAGGAGGACAGCCACTCACATCCTGCCTCCAGAAGCATCCTTCCTCCAGAAATCAACCCAGCAGAAAGAGGTAGCGGGTCTCAGCTTTTACACCGTTGCCCTTCATCTCACATCATTCTGGGCCCCACAGTTCCTCTAAGACTGATTCATACATTTTCCTCTTCCTCTCAACATGAAGAGACAGGAACAAAGATTACAAGTGTCTGAAGATTCGCAGCCTTTTCCTCCCTCCCTCCTCTTCCCTTCAATTACAAGTAAGTCTAGTGTGGCTAGCTGGACATCCTCCCCTCTCTCTCCATATCCCCTCCCACTTTTTGTACACACTGGGGTCATGAATGGGGGAAGAAGATGTGTAGAAGAAGATTCACACTGCAAAGGAAAAGGGAAGAAAAAAATTTAAATAGAAAAAGAAAGAAGAAAAACAGATCTAAAGTGATTGGTGATCACTTTACACACAAGCAAAATTGGTAATGTGGAAAAAAGAAAAGTGCAGGTTTACGAAGTGTGGGCTTAAGAGTTGGGGAGTAGAAAAGGGAGTTTCAGGAATTAGCTGCATCATGTGTAGGATTACTTGAGAGTGGCTGAGAGAGAGGGAGAGAGGGGGAGTGTGTTGCATTAAGAATATACTTCCTCCGGAGAACGAGTAAAAGTTTGAATTACTGTTAATGACTTTACGACAGCTGCAGTGTGTGTCACTGAATATGAACCAACACCAAGATGGGTCATGGACAGATCTGCTTATATATTGAGGACAATTACTTACTCCACGGTGGCCTTTTTCCCAGGCCAGTTCCTACATGTTCCTTCCCTGCCCTCGACCTATACAAGTACTTGTTTACTGATCCATTTCTCCTCCCCCAAAATATGAACATAAGTCACTTATCTTTGCCCCAGACATCCTAGAGTTTTGCAAAAGTCCTCATTATTTGGGAATATGGGTGTTCCTTCTTCCTACTTTTGGAAACCCCTCTCCCTCCCATCCAATCCCAAATTCCTACCCTAGTCACTGGTAAAGGACGGTGGGGGGCGGGGAAGGGGGGCATGTGGAGATGCTGGTGACCAAGGTGGGAAGGGAGGTAACTAAATTGTTTGGGGAGATTTCCTCAGTGTCAACATCAGTATCTGTAAATGGATAGACTCAGAAGATGGTTTTGTCTTTAAAGTGGGGATAAGCAAGGGCAAACGTCACTCTGAAAAGACTGGTCATCCCAGAAGCCACAGGAAGAAAAGAGGTTTGGGAAACATGCAAGTATACGGCATTCCACTTGCGTGCTGCAAAGCCCTATTTTAGAGCATTTCTTATCTGTGAAGTTCTCAAACTCTCTTCCAATTCTTAGCCAGCAATGTCGATTAAGTGGATACCTTGAAGACAGGCAGTCCCGCACAATTTCCATCAAAAGGCAATTTGCTGCTTTCATAACAGCAGGGATAGCTACTAGTAGTTAGAAAGGCAGAAGTGGCTCATCTATCTTTGAGGATAATTTATATAACTTGGATGACATGTAATTTAACACCCAAAAGGATGGTGATTTAATAACCCAGATTTTTTTTTAATGCTGCTTTGTTGCCATTAGGTGAGTTTCACTTCATACTTCTTTGTTTTCATTTGAAGGGAAATCTGTTTTTTAAAAAGAGCTTAAAACAACATTTTTTTCAACTGTGGACAGGGAATAAGAACCCCAAGGTCAACATCTGACCTTGAACCCCAGAGTTAAGCCTCTGTGCTCTCAGTAAAAAGAATAAAGATAGATTTGTGAATGTGAAACAACAAAGTGGATCCAAACTGTTCCTAGGAGATGAATGTGGGAAGATGAATTTTCATATTTTTTGCCTACAATGTCCAGATATGAGATGTAAATAATTTCCTCCCTGCAATTCTGTGAGAAAAAACTGCCAAGGCAGTCAGCTTCTCATGAAGATCACTACCCTTAAAAAGCACCCTATCAATCCCCATTTCTTCCAGGAAATGGCTGGCCACAGAAAACCTTCCACCCCAACACTAAACAATCCTTCCTTTTGAAATGTCCCCAAACTGCTTACTTGTCCCTTGCAAGTAGTTAGAAAGGACTGAAGAGGGGAGACAAGAAATGCAGGCAAGAGAGGTAATTGACTGAGTGAATACTGAGAGGCAACTCAGAAAAACAAAGAATTTTTTTGCCCTATCCTTTTTGTTCCTCATTCAGGTTTGATCCTGGGATAGAAAAAATCCCCCTGCCTCACCCCTCCTACTACCACCACCCCCTGGACTGCATACCATCAACAGTACTTCTCTACCCTTCCAAAGGTCAAAAGCAAAAGAGGTTAATCACTTCACTACCATTGCAAAAGCTCTCCAAGTCCTCTGATATTTCCTCACGAAATCCTCTGCCGGCTCACCACATGGCTAAAACTTAATCTGTTTAAGAGGCATTTTCATGTGAAATTTTACCATTTATTTATAAAGCACTTTGTTTCCATCACCTCCCTGGATTCTCCCAACAATCCTGAGAGGTCAGCAGGAATTAATTTTCCAATATAATCGCTCTCTATTCATCAATCCCTGGATTTCAAAAGCAACCTCAGCAAAATTTCATTATCAGAACACACTGAATACCAATGGGATTCAAACCTCTTGAGGCCATTTCCACCAGTCCTTACAAGCTTCCCTCTGGATAGTCAAACAGGGCTCCCTTCAAGAGGGGCTGAATCCTGACATGAAACTTGAGACAAGGGAAATTATTCTAATATCAGTTATGTCTCCAATACTTAGATCAAGACCACGTGCCAAAAACATCCATAATTTACACATTCATTCGCTCAGAAAAAACTCAGATTGCAAGAGTTTCAGGAAGTAGATGCGGAAAAATGTATTCAGAATCTCACTACAGCTGAAGCTATAATTAGGAGTCTTGTACTTGCCAGCTCCTAAGTGCTAATCTTTAAGATGGTGCAGATATTCAGGAAAACTAATAAATCCCTATTAGCTCTATGCTTCTCCTTATGGCCCATGAAAATGAGATTTTTTTTTATTATTTATTTTTTTATTCTTATGTTAATCCCCATACATTACATCATTAGTTCTAGATGAAGTGTTCCATGATTCATTGTGAAAATGAGATTTTAAAAAATTACAAGTTGGATGATAACTTACAGATACATCTTGCTTTGCACAATAGATTTCTTTCTTTAAATGTGTGAGCTTACTGCACGTCTGTGAGTCAGACTGCATTTGATATGAATGGATATGGGGAAGGGAGAAAGGGTGGGGTTTAATATTTGAAAGAACCCCATAGATATCTATTATAACTGGAAGAATAATTACCTTAGGAAAGCAGTTATCTTCTAATTCAAATACTGTATGTGTGATTTTACATGTCATATTTGCGTAAAGTGGGATATAGATTTAGTTTGCAAAACACTTCATTTAAATTCCCTTAATTCGAAGACTTTTTATGTATGAAAATATGGCTGCACCTAGTGTGGGATCTGAATGTCCTTTTCTATCTCCAGTTTTGATACGAACTAGTTGTATGACTTTAAGCAAATTTTTAATCTTCTTGTAACTTGATTTCTTTTTTTGTTCTTTTTAAAGATTTATTTGAGAGAGAATGAGCAGGAGGGTCAGAGGAAGAGGGAGAGAGAATCTCAAGCAGACTCCATGCACAGCCCCATGCGGGGCTTGATCCCAGGACCCTGAGATCATGACCTCATGAGTCGGACACAACTGACTGCACCATCAGGCACCCCTGATTTCTTCTTCTGTAAAATAAGAAGTTTGGAATAAGTTTTTATTCACTGATTTTTCTATATATACTCATTGGTTTAACTATTGTATTGAGCATATATCAAGATGTTAATATATGTCAAGATGAATTTTCTAAGAACAATTTTTACATTTTTTCCCTGTGGCTTTAATGCTGTTAAATTCAAGCCTGCTTAATACTTCCATTAGATTGTGATTTTGCAAGATGTTTTATGTATCCAGCCTTGTTTACTCCTGTGAAGCAAGGAATATTATTTGAAAAAAAAAATAACTATGTACTGCTATCCAATGGATAATCATTACATTTATTATTTTGAATTTTTATTGAATTTCTCTCTATGTGTTTATTATACCATATTCAGCAAATTGCCATATGTTCTCCTCTAGATAGCTACTATTATGTCAGACATATGCTTGTAAGATTTACTTTTTGTCATTATTTATTTTTTAATCATAGTTATGCTCTGCCATAAATGAGAGAAGACAGATGCATCATTTCCCCAGTTCTGGCAAAAAAAAAGGGATATACTCAGAGTCAAACAAACAATGTAGCACATACTGTTTTTTCTTTAAAACAGACAGTGCTAGAATCAGGGCTGCTGTGTATGGTTGTGCAGGTTGTATACTGCACAACTCTCAGATACACCATTAATATCATGTGAATGGTACCCTTGGCATTGTGCTGTATACAACCTGCTGAGTCATATGCTGATGCCCTTGCTGAAATATATGCATGACTTAGACCAGTCA
Organism: Mirounga leonina; assembly: GCF_011800145.1. Lineage (NCBI taxonomy): Eukaryota > Metazoa > Chordata > Mammalia > Carnivora > Phocidae > Mirounga > Mirounga leonina. The sequence continues at coordinate 39,969,133 of NW_023270451.1, read as the reverse complement.
GCGTATTTCCAGGGGGAAAATGCAATTCTAATACTGTGTACAATACTATGGGGTTTATACTAAATAATCTATAAGCAGAGATAAATAAATCAGAGTCAACTATACAGTGTCCATAACTGATATGTTTTTCTTTACTATTAAGTTCCTTCCATTTAAGGATATACCTGCTTTCTCCATTTTCTCATTACCTTCAAAACTCCCTGCAGTACGCTTGTGTTGATCCAACTTACTGACCCAATTGATTATGCTCTCCCAGGTTACCAGTGACATGATATGGACTTAATTTTTCAGTCCTCATTTTCTTTGGATTCTCACCAGCTTTTAATTTTGCTGGCCACCCCCCTTTCTGTATGACCTTTCTTGCTGAGATGGTTTCTTCCTTTAGGTTCAAAGATGGATGGTGAAGATCCTACCAGAGGGGTACCCTGTATGGCTGAAACCTGTGTTTTGTTAGAAAAGTTGGAACTATATCCCAGGCAAGAAAAAGAAATCATCTGGCCACCCCTAAAGGGGCCCTCTCTTAGAGGGGAATAGAAAAGAGCTCCCAAGAGCTTCCATCTTGGGAGAGGTATGAGTCATGAGGAAGGAAAGAAGGGAAGTAGTATTAGGACCACACTCTTACCTGGGACTCTGGTTTCTGCCCTGGTCCTATCGAGTGGCTTTATGTGGAACTTAGAGACTCTTGTCACCAAAGGAAGAGCACTCAGGATCCAGCCTTCCAGGACTTGAGTGTCCCATGAATGAGTGTGATTCTGGAAACTCACTTCTCAAGGAACTACTGAAAGAGGATTTGCCCCAGGACCAGCCACAGAAGGAGAGGGCCAGCTTCCACCAGTGTGGTCTGAGCCCTAATGACAGAACAGATTTACCTGCATAGATGGGGTCCACCACCTCTGTAGCCAAGGACCCCACTCCACCCCTGAGCTTCAGACATGGAAAAGAACTAGCACCCCTCTCCCCAGTGTCTCTAAACCAGCTGGGATACTCATCCATTGCAGCTCAAACCTCCACAACCTCTCTCTCCTGAGACATCAGGAACTGAAGCACATTAACCATGGGGCCATTGTGGGAGCTGGGGCTTCACCCAGCTTCTGCTATTTAAACATAACTCTCTAAGATAAACTTCTACTTATTCATAGTCAGAAAATGAGGTAGGACTGAGCCAGACCGGATATTCTCAGTCTTAGAGCCTCAACTCTCATAAGCACCAGGGGACCCTGAACACTAACAGGGAAAGGATAAAGCCTTGTAAGGGATAGTCTGGATTTGGAGACCTCTATTTTCAAAAGATAAGAATGTGGAGAGGGTCTCAAATATTCTTCCTCTGGGGAAAAACGGAACACATTAGTCATAACATCCAAGTGTAGAGGCACTCCAGTCATAATGTTAAACATTGGTGGTCCTTCTTCCATTAACTAACAGCTCTTGTGCCCTTTCACTGTCTTTTCTTTCTCATACACCTCCCAGATATCCCCTAAGATTTAGGCTAAGGTACAAATGTCCACCCCATGCTATTCCCTCTCAAATATCTTTTTCTTACAGGGGCGCCTGGGTGGCTCAGTTGGTTAAGCGACTGCCTTCGGCTCAGGTCATGATCCTGGAGTCCTGGGATCGAGTCCCACATTGGGCTCCCAGCTCAGCGGGGAGCCTGCTTCTCCCTCTGGCCCTCTTCCCTCTCATGCTGTTTCTCTCTCTCTCTCTCAAATAAATAAATAAATAAATAAATAAATAAATAAATAAATAAAATCTTTAAAAAAAAAATCTTTTTCTTACAGATCTTATAAACTTTCACAATTTCAGCATTCCCCTAAGGCAATAGTTGGAAAGCCCTTGATTTGGAGATAGTCAAGAAGGAGCAATCCTGAAGATGTCCTTGCAATGGCCAGCCCAAACCAAAGGCAGACTGCTCATGCAAAAGATCACAATAAAGGTAAACCCACACACCCAGAAAAGAGAGGAGAGCCCATCTGTGAATAATGGGAGGGCTGACTGACCTGAAAGAACCAGAAATGTAGAAACCATAGCCAGAGAAATTCAGATGGTTTTGCTGTTTTGAAAGACAGGCTAAGCCTTACTAATAAGCAGGAACAGGCACAGAGTTCCACTCAAGATAATCCTCAAAGAAAGATTCCCTCCAGACAGAATAATCTTCCAAGTTTTAGAAATTAAAGACAAATTAATAGTCTTACAAATCACAAAGAAGAAAGAAAGGATAATGTTTAAACCAGAGAGAGGAAGAACCATATTAAACATTGCCTCAAGTGAGAAGATGAGACTTGGGGAAAACATCTACAAATCAGAAAATAGGAGGGATCACAATGCACACCAACCCAACTAACTCTTCTTTCCAAAAGAAGAAGCATATTCCAAGACTTCATAACTGAAATTATTTGGCAACAAATTCTTAATCTACAAAGATGGCTTCAAAAAGCAACGGAAAATTGAAAACAGATGAAAGCCATTCAGAGGAGAAATGTATTATAGACCAAGGTCAAGTTAATTATATGAAGCAAATCAAGGAGACAAAAATTATAAAAGAGATTATGAAGCTGAACAATATAATAAGTAATACTGTAACAGGCATATGGGGAGACTTTAATGATAACTAAAAGCATTTTCAAGTATGTCCTGGGAACTTGCACAAAAAAATGGATCATGTTGTAGGAGATCAGAATATGCCACCCCAAAATATTCCACTTTAACATACAGACTATTGGGGGCTGAAGGCAATTGAGAAGCAGCAGACAAAAGAAAAGCCCTCTGCCCTTCCCCTCTTTGCTAGGAAGGGAAGACAATTCTTAATCATTAAAGATGACTTTAAACTCATCAGCTCAGAGATAGCATCAGAAGAATCTACATAACAAACTTTACTAAAACAACCTTTATTTTCCACTAGTTTCCCCTATATTTACCTTTCCGCAGTTTGCTGCTCCTGAAGCCCTAAATTCTTTTTCTTTTTCTTGTCATGTCACTACAAATTTATTGTCCTTTATAAAGATAATATATAAGCCTGAAGTTCTTTTAAAAAAAAAAAAGATTTATTTATTTAAGAAAGAGAGAGAGATCACATGGGGGTAGGGGCAGAGGGAAAGAATCTTTAAGCAGACTCCCCGCTGAGTGCAGAGCCTGACATGGGGCTCAATCTCATGACCCATGAGATCATGACCTGACACAAAATGAAGACTCGGTTGCTTAACCCACTGAACCATCCAGACGCCCTTATAAGCCTAGAGTTCTAACTGCCCTTTTGAGTTACTCATCACTAAGTTTCTCCCACATGTATGTACTTTGCATGTGTTAATAAACTTTTGTTTGCTTTTCTCTTATTAATCTGTCTTTTGTCAGTCTAATATGTAGGATCCCAGGCAGAGAATCTAGAAGGGTAGAAGGAAAAGTGTTTCCTCCCCTACAATATTCTGACATGTAATGTGTATTTAATAAAAACAAAAAGTCAAAATTTTAGCTGCCACATTCTCCCATTATAGTGCAATAAAGCTGGGTTTCATTTTAAGCATTAAAATATGCCTAGTTCCTTGAACATTAAAAAAAGAGGAAGGAAAGTTCTTAGACAGTATGTGTACTCTTTCCCCTCACATTATAGTCTATGCTCAAATATTTGTAATTTGCCAAAAGCCCTATTCCAAATATCCTGATTCCTTCCTGATCCCTTCTCTTAAGCCAATTGAATTAAGTATTTTTAGCACCAGGCTCTTAAGAAAGAGACCTATTTCTCAAAGCCTCTTAGGAAATATTGGCACCAATCATCTGTCCATCCTATGCCCCCAACTTGGGTCCAGGCTTTCTCTCTGGAATGAAATAGCAAGTGGTAGGGACTTTTCTTGGGCCATCGCCAGATCCCCTAGCCTCAGTGACTTATTTGAGAGACTAAAAAGCTGAAACAGGCCGCCAAAAAGGTACAAGGTTATTTTAATTACTTTTCAAAGTACTTTAAGTACAGAAAACATGCTCAGCCCTTGACCTTTCTTCTTACTTTCCTGTAGAAGCACTAGCTCTTAGCAGGCTCAGGCTTTGTGTTTGCTGTCCCCTGCCTGGAACTGTCCCCCTTTCTGTTTCCTTGTCACCTGGCCAACTCCTACTTGGTTTTCTGGTCTCAGATTAGACATCCCTTTGCTCTGGGAATTTTTCCTTGACTCCCCAAGACTGGGTTAGATAACCCTGCTTGGTGTTTCTTCATGCTTCTACCTATCAATATCCTAAGACAATACACACTGCTCTGTAGTTGGACACACCTATATGGCCCTTAGACTGTAAGATCCTCGAAGGCGGGAAATGTCTTTAAGATATTACCTTCTTTAATATCACCAATGACTAGCACAGTGCTGGCACAGAGAAGGAACACAATAAGACTTCTGTTGAAAAAAGAAATGTAATGTGGATCCAGTATTACTCATAATATCCTGAAGTAAGTTCCAGCTGGGTTGAAAGACTTCAGCAATTAAGAAGGGAAATAAAAGTAAAAAGCATTTGAAATCTCTGTAGAGAAACTATTCCAAATACTGAAAATGTTGAAGTTGTCATCAGAGAAAAGATGGGTATCTTTATAAATATAAAAATGAAAACAAAATATGGTAAAAATTTATTTAAATAAGTAGGAATGCAACAGAACAGAGGAAATGTGATAAACATAACTAAAGCTTAACACTCAACATACATAAACAATATGATACAAGTATATATAAAATCATATTCTACAATTGGAAAAGGGAGATATATGCTAAAGCGTACAAACTAAAAAATTCACTGCTTCAGGGCGGCTGGGTGGCTCAGTTGGTTAAGCGACTGCCTTCGGCTCAGGTCATGATCCTGGAGTCCCTGGATCGAGTCCCGCATCGGGCTCCCTGCTCGGCAGGGAGTCTGCTTCTCCCTCTGACCCTCCTCCCTCTCATGCTCTCTGTATCTCATTCTCTCTGTCTCAAATAAATAAATAAAATCTTTAAAAAAAAAAAAATTCACTGCTTCAGTAACAATTCAAGAAAAGGAGATTTTAAATGTCTGCAGGTGATGTTATATATCTATTAAAATAAATACAAATAATAAACCCCAATATTTATAATTCTGTGTGAATTTACAATTATTACTGTTGACATTATAAGTTGCTTCAGTCTGGAGAGCAATCTGGCAAGATGAGAAAAAGAACTAGAATATATTTATACATGATACTTTACAATTTCACTTTGAGGCGTACATCCTAAGGAATTAATCTAAAAGTAAGCCAAAGATGAGCTGTATAAAGAAATATGTAGCTAGGCTATTTAGAGATTATAAAAACTGAAAACAATCCAAGTGCCATTTGATGGAATTATGGTATATAACTGCAATGGGCATCTATCAGGGTAGCATTAATATGGGCTGTGTCCTAATGTGGGAACCTGATACAAAGTAAGAAAAATAGAAAATTGCAAAATCTAAAACATGTACACAGTGGTTGCTGCCACATAAGGGTCAGAAGGGAATTCAGAGATACTATATCCTGCTTAGTTTTTAATATTCCCCACATTCATTTATTGGTAAAATTGCTTTCCCCCCACCTCAGGTATTTAAGGGGGGAAAAAAGAAGGGTCTGAAAAATGAAGAGATCTGTACAGGCATTTTAATTGGTATGCAATGTACATAAAGCTGATTTCTGGCCATTATGATTATAATCATTATTATTTAATGTACCAAGGCTAGAATTGTTTTTTTAAGTAAAAGCCAACTAATTAAGAAAAAAGGGAGGGGTAATTTAGTGGCTGCAACAACATATCTTCCATCACACATTCTTTCCCAGCCACACTGCACACACGTCCCTTCTCCTTCTCTCTTTATTCCCTGACCAGTGTCTACCTCATCCTTCCTCTCACTAGTCACTTCTGCTGCTGGTTTATAGTTAAACAAGATTAGTTCAAAATTTGTAGGGATTATTAGGCCTTGATCTCTTTGGAGTAATGATACTTTTTTAGTCTAAAAAGACAACACCAAGAACAGTTTGAGGTTACCAGGAGAACTGCAGAGATTCACTAAAGAGGCAGAGGTATGAGGAAAGATGGCTGCCCAAGAAGCCATGTTCCAGGCTTGAGAACCAACTCAGCCCTAACGGTTCCTTACCTCAGACAAGTTCCTTAATCTCTCTGAACTTCAGCTTCCTCGGGTTTCATATGGTAGAGTTGAACTACATGATTTCTCATATCCTTTCCTTCTGCTGTATTCTTCTTAGTGAGGTGGGGAATGTGGTCTGTTAACGTGGTTGACCCATAGTCAAGGACACATAATTTCTCTAAACATTATTTCCCCTCTTTTGCCTTTCTCTCAATTCCTGAGGTGATTCTTTTATTCACTGTCTCAATTTCTTCCTAATGCTGTTAATATGACATTTTTCTTTGGCCATCATATTTTCATTTTTCTTAGAGTCCTCTGAAGCATTTTTTTTAAATAAGCCTTATTTTAAGAAGTTTTTGATTTACAGACTCTGAAGCACTTTGAGACACATAAAAACAGAAAAGAGGGGTTTTTTTAAAACCCATGTAAAACACAAAGTACTCCTAATTTTTGTTAAAATAGTAACTTTGTAAATATTAAAATATTCCTACATTTTTTTTTCTAGAAAAATAATGGAGATAAAGCAGCTATTAATTAGAAATATATCATCTTGATTCCTAGGCAGTCTCTGGGCATAGTTAAGTAGCTTAACTGTTTCTTCTTCTTCTTTTTTTTTTTATAAATAGCATCGCTTCCTTTTATAAGACAGAAAAATGGCATAAAGCTAAGCTGTTCGAAATTTCATCATTTATAAATTTAATGTCAAATATTTAAATAGCAACAAACAGGTTAAAATGTAAGTGATGAAATTAATTTTTTGAAAATGTTAACTTTTGTGAAAGAAAAGCCAATTATTCACCAATCATATCTATATTAGATGTTCCTATGGTATCTTACTGCAGTACAATGTTTGTAGAGCTAGCCACTTCGCATAGTTTACATTTCTTAGAACCATTAGGGAGTGACTCCTTAAAGAAATAGCTTAAGACTTGGGGGCTCACTTGAGACAACAGGAAACCTTGAGAAAACTGATAAAGTGGAGATTTATACATGAATCACAGAAAGATCAAATATAGGTATAAAGGTTTAAGTTTATCTGATTGTGGGTTGTGGACTTCAATGATAGATGGAATTGGTCTCTTGGTTATCACAGTATTTGCTTCCCAGCAATAAGGTTAAATTCCTGAGAACTCCCTTAGCAAGAGAATTCATGTATGAGAAATTCATAACAAAATAGAAATGGAGCAGTATGTTGGAAGTGACCCAGTGAAAGTTTTTATGGAAAGTCCTTCTATTCTTGAAATAAGGTATTAAAATAGGTAGAGCATAGAGGATTTTCAGAGCAGTAAGACTACTCTATATGATACTATAAGTGGCGAATATATATCATTATATATCTGTCCAAACCCATAGAATGTACAACACCAAGAAGGAAAACTAATGTAAATTATGGACTTTGGGTGATAAACTACAGACAATATAAGCTCATCAATTGTAAAAATGTACCACTCTGGTGGGGGGAGGGAGGGTGGTGTTGGTATAGAAGAGGCTATGCATGTGTGGGTGCAGAGGGCATATGGGAAATCTATCTTCTGCTCAGTTTTGCTGTGAACCTAAAACTACTCTAAAATAGTCTATTTTTTAAATCCACTAAAACCAAAAAAATATGAATAATACTACACAAACCTTAAATTAGTAACATTAAGTACTGTATTACTAATTTCCATGTACTATTCCTCTCTAAAAACTTTTTTGCTTACTTTTTTGGAGCTTCAGTGGGATGTTTATAAAACATGGGATATTTTGTTTTGTTGCAGAAATTTGCACAATAATGGGGATTATGACTCAGAGTTCCTACATCCTGCTTCTGGGAAACTTCCTCATTCCCATAGGCCCAGAATAACCTGGCTATTTCATAAGACATTTTGGATAACCTATTTGCTGGATTTCTCTCAATTCTCTCCTCAACAATGTAGAGTTAAATCTATCCATAATAATCTCTTGTCAAAACATCTACTGCAATTCTCCTCCCCCGTTCCCTTACACACCATTCAGCCCTCTCTCCCCTGATGTCCCTTTGTGCAATTCTGAGGTCTGCCTACATCATCCTTGAGTTCTTCCAAGGCCTTATTAAACAAATATCTAGTTCTCCACCATTTACTTTTACCAACTTTCTATGACCATTCCCTAGTTTACTCATTTTCTAAGTATCCCCAACAAAAACATAACAGCTTCCCGCCTATCTTCCAACATTCTTGCTTTTCCTGGCTGTTGTCCTGCCTTTTTTTTTTTTTCTTCATTTTTTTTATTATGTTCAATTAGCCAGCATATAGTACATCATTAGTTTCTGATGTAGTGTTCAACGGTTCATTAGTTGCATATAACACCCAGTGCCTTTCTAATTAATATAGTCCAAAGCCATTATGTGGGCCAAGCAAGGCAGGCATCTGTGTTGAGGGTAGGGTGCTGTCAGGGCCAACGACAGATGTTGGAGCCTCAATAGGATGGCAAGGGCTCCTACATAGATTGAGGGTAATGATATAACCTGATGTGCAGTACTAGTACTGAGTGGGATAAGGAGGGAGTCTGTGCAGTGGGAGGAGGGCTGTGGCAGCCCAGAGCTGGGTATTAGAACCTGAGAAGTACAGCATCTGCGTGGGACAGGAGTGTGGAAAAGTGACGGTTATAGGACATTGATTATATACAGGGAGAGTTAATCTAATTACTAAATATGTCAAGGATAACCAGAACCAAGTTTCTTCTTGTTGGATAAGGGAATTACATATGTGGTGTTGGATTGAAACTGAAAGTATTAGCTCATTTATTAGTTCATGAGTATTGAGCTCATAGATCTCAGTATAGAGATATAGGAATAAATATAGATAAAAGTATGTGTGTGTGTGTGCGTAGCAATGAGCAGACCTGGTCATCAGATCTTGGTTTTTAAATACCACTGTCCTTATAAGGAACCAGTGCTCCTTGGAGAAATGTTGGATTTAGGGTTGAGGCAGGGCAAGTACAAGAATGGCCTAGCATGTCATATTAGGCTGAAAAGTAAGGATGAGCTCAAAGAATAATAGGTACATGTCAAAGGGAAAAAGGATCCAGCTTTAGGGTATCTCACTGGCCAAATCTGGGACCATTTCAGCATCAAAATAAATAATGATATTAATAAATTATAATCCATTGAATACAACAGAAACACATGATATAAATAAACAAACAGGGAGGGGAAAAAAAGCTATTCCTCACAATATAATGCCAACTAATAAATGCAGAAATAATGATTGAATTAGAAAATCACCATATAACAATTATCATAGTAGTAGTTAATGGAGCAAAGAAACGTCAATGGATGCTTAAAGTAGTGGATAACATTTTGTATATGTGCTGCCGAAGCGAGCACAAAGTAGTGGATAACATTTTGAAAAATAGAATATTTCATAATCTCAAAGTACCTCCTCACAAACTTCTTCTTAATTACCAAGAGAAAAAACAGTAACTTTATAGTGGAAAAGCCTGGAAAATAAGATCAAGTGATCAAAGATAACATCACTAGTAATGGGTCAAATCAAAATTATGTACCACCTAATGGGATACAATGAGAACACAGCATCATTTCTGTGATATTCCTGCCCACCACCCAACACTCCCTGCCAAATGTATAATCTGAATCTAATCAGGAAGAAACATCAGACAAACCTAATTTGAGGGCCGTTCTGTGAAATAATTGTCCTGTAATCTTCCAAAGTGTCAAGTCATGTTGGTCAAGGAAACACTAGGAAACTGTCCCAGACTGAAGGGGGTTAAATAGACATGACAGTAAATACAAGACAAAATCTCAGACTAAATTCTTTGGTATGAAGGATATCATTGGGATAATTGGTAAAACCTGAAGAGGGTCTGAAAATTAGACAGTAGTAATGAATAAATGTTAATTTCCTGATTTTGATGGTTTTGTTATGGCTATGTGAGAGAATGTTCTAATATATAGCAAATACATGCCAAAGTATTCCAGGGTGATGATACTAATTCTGCACTTTACAAATAATTCAGGGGAAAAAATGTTCTTTGTACTATTCTTGCAAGATTTCTCTAAGTTCAAAATGATTTCAAAATAAAAAGGGGAAATATGAAATTGAATGTGCTGGTTGGGGAATCATTGGCTGAAAGCAGAAACTGATGGTGACCAACTTGAAAAATAAAGAAATGTATTTACTGACAGGAAGACTTGAATAAAAACCGAGCCTCAGAGAGGACAAGCAGCAGACAGCACTGGGAAGTCGGGTTCAATCCTATCCTGAGGCTGGAGCCCTCTGGAGCCTCCTCTTAGAATCTCCGCCTGGGAAGGCTTGAACTTCCATGGCTGTTGGCCTTCCCAAATTTAGGTTTGGTAGAATCAGTAGTTCCATTGTTCCACTTGCCTCTCTAGGTTCCTGCTTTCCCTTGGTTTACCATCTTGTCAGCTCTTTCATACTTTCAAGATTTGTTTTCAATGGGAAGGTTTGTCCAAATAATCTAGATGATCATATTCCATAAAGAGAAATCTTTGCTTTATTCTCTTCATAACCCTTACCTCTTCCTAAAAAGTCTGTGTATTTCTTTACTTTCTGTCTCTCTGCATCAGACTGAAAATCGAGATGACAGGGCCCATCTGCCTTGCTCACTATTATCTCCCCTCCCAAGGAAAAAGCAAACATGGCCACAAAGAACCTCTGTTGCCAGAGGTCTGACAAATCCTCCAAAAGACTGACCCAGGCACATATTCCTCAAATTAGCCTGAGACAGTAACAGCACATCTATTCTTCGACATATCACTCTTGAAACCATTTTCAAGATCTGGCTCCCCTTCAGATATACCTTACATCTTCCTCTTCCATCCAGTACATGCTGGGGAATGGCTCTTCTTTATTTGGAAAATTGCTGCTTATCTTTTAATAACATGCTCAAATGTTACCTGCTCTATGAATCTTTCCCTTCATCCCTAGGCAGGGCCCTATACCCTCTTCTACTTGTCTCTGCTATGGAGACCCTTACTATATTGTACTGAAATACTTTGGTTATTTTTCTGGTCTTCTCACCGGAATGTTTATGTTCATAACTATATCTCCAGTACCAAGCACAGTGCCTGGAACATATTAAAAGACCTATAAATGTTGACAACACCCTAGAGCATCAGAGCAGATTAGTGCTCTCTGGTCAGACTTCTTTCAATTACCTGTTACTGAGTCTCAAATTGCCCAGAAACTAAGTAAAAACTCACTTAAAATATTAAAAATTAAAACATCCTCTTAGTCTTAGGATATTTTAATTCATTCAATTTTCACTGGGGCCCAACAATCTGCATTTTGAACAAATATCCCTGGTGATTCTGGGGCAAATTTTAAGAAACACTATTCTTGATCATTTTAAACTTCCAGCCCTCTCCTCATCCACTCCAGTCTTGGCTGGGCCCCTCTCTAGTTAATCAGCCTCTATAAAACAAGGCAGACATCCTACACAGTTCTGCTTTGCTGCTTCGGCATTTTGATGCAGATTGCCACTTTCTTAGTTGGATTTCCACAGAGACTTGAGGCCTCGATTGTTCTGTTGAACTCTACTTTAGAATTTTATGTGATTTTATGTCCTGCAAAAACTCATACTCATTTTGACTTCTAGGTCCCATACTTCACGGTTTCTAATCCCAACTCCAAATCAGCTATCTGAGATTCCCAGCTCTATCCTCACCCACATAATTTTCCATAATAAAACCAATGGACCTCCTAGACCTTGAAGGCCACTCTCTCCCCAGGGTTCCCAAAGGTCTCTACCTAAGTTTTTCCTCACATGCACAGTTTTCCTAAAAGGCTATGATAGGAAGCAAGATGAATGCAAGCTTTGAAGAAAACGTCACTTCTTTTTCAGTTATAAAACTGACTTTTTTGTTTCACTTGATGCTGGTTTAAGGGGCTGAAATACCTGAATTCTCAACTTCATTAACCACTATCCCATTAAGTGTCATGTCAAATGAAGAGCAATCTCAAGGCTCTTCTGCTTCCTGGGCTGTGGCACATTTTATCTTCAATCCCCCTCGATGAACCCAACTAAATTTGTTTTCTTATCTGGTTCCCCCAGGAACATGAGTGAATTAAATCTGGCCTGTCTATCCAATGTCAAGATGACCCCAGCATAACAGCACTCCTAAGAATTATTTTCAGGCCGCAGTATCAGTAAGTGATGGGATCTGATCTACATTATCATGTCCAAGCTGTAGAACATTAAAGAAACCTTGCTTATTATCATATGATATTATAAGAGTTTCCAACTTGCAAAAAAAACTGGATTGTTCCCAGGAGTAACAAACTCAAATGTCCACAGGAGCCAGGAGGATAATATAAATGTGTGAATCTAGTATATGTAAGAAAATAAGGTTTGGTGGGTATTGTGGGAAAATGAGGTAGATTTTGCCAAAAGGTATTCAAATTGAAAAATAAAATTGCTAAAAGTTCCTAAAAAATAAAATCTGCTGACCTGCCACCCTGCCACATTCATCTATATTCTAAAAAGATATATTTGATCCACATTTGATGGCTTTTTTTTTAACTAGATATTTTAGTTAGGTTCTAGGTAAAGCTACTGTAACAAAGAAACCTGAAACTTTAGTGGGTCAAATAACACAGAAGTTTATTTCTCTAAGAGACCAGAAGTAGGTGGACAGTCCGGGCCTATGGGCAGCTCTGCTCCATGAGTACTCTCAGGTATCCAACGTGGGAGAGCAGTTCAGCCATCCTACACACATGCTTCCATCTGTGTGTCAAAGTGTCTGTTTCAGCTGCCACCACTTCCCAAGATGCAAGAGAAAGAGGGGAAGCAGATTCATTTTAAGAACATGTCCCAAAAGTTGTACACATCATTTCCACTCAATTACACCGTCTCTCCTGGGGATCCCATGAGCACTGCTAAAACCCATGGAGGGAGTTGTAATACTAAAAGAGGGAAGAGGCTAAGAGGTACTGGGAGGCAGTAACAGTTTCTGTCATGCTAGGTTTTCAGGTAAACCCAAGTAAGTTTCCATAAGCCTAAATTGTTCCCCACTCTTTAAAAATTGTGTTTATTGGTAAATCAATTCTGAACCAATCAGCTCTTAATATTTGGCATTTAACTCTGAAAAGAACTACTCACAAATTCACATGAGTAGTAAGTTGTTGAAAAGGAAGAATAACGTAGAGAAGACTGGATAGTAATGAGCCTTAAGAGCCTCATTTAATAGGTACAATGAAAGCAATCAACTACATTTATTACTAGAACATTACATACTATGACAACAGCAAAGGGGGGGGAAGGTAAGGACTAGTCCAATTCAGGGTAAATGCAAAGGGCAAAATGTCTTATTCTTTATTGTTTAAGCATCTACTTATTGTTGGTATTATTAACCCATCTTATTCCAAAAAGAAACGATGGAAATGCAATAAGTATACATAAATAGAGAAGGTTAAAAAAAAATTAGACCTAAGTAAGAAGCTTTTAAAAACAAACAAAGGTGTGGGTATAAAATGGGTCTAAGAAGGAGCTGACGCTGCTTTGATAGTGAGCTTTAGCAGGTGGCAGCTTAGGTCACCAAAAAGACTGATTGTCTGGTTAAAAAATTCACAGCATTCCTAAGGTTCATTCCATTCAGTTTCTATTCCCTCGACTTAGTTCTCTGCATGTGCCTTGCATTTTCATGGTACAAGACCATCCATGCTGTTGCCTCTGTCTGCATACCATCTGCTCCACCTTCTCCTTACCACAGTCTCCCCTGTCCCAGGCCAGGCAGTCCCTGCCTTTAGAGGCCTTCCCAGATTTTCCAGCAGAGTTAGTCATTCTCTTTCTTATTCCCACAGTCATACTTACATTATAGCAGTCATAATCTAAACTTATGCTGAATTCCATTTATTTTGTGTTTATATCCCCTTCAACAAGGTGTATATTCATTAAAGGCAAGGCCTATGGTTTCTTTACTCATCTCAATTTTTCCCTCTTCCTAGGATAATACCCCACACACATGGCAGGTGCTCAATCAATGTTGCTGAATCTATAAGTAAAAGTTTGCATTTCTAGCTGCCCACTCTACTGAAAAATGCTCCTCATTGCCCTTCTTCCCTACCATCCCTTGAGCTCCCCATATTGCATAAGGATGTTCACTGCAGCATTACATGTAACTATGAAAAGTTAATGACCACCTTATTTCTCTATCAGTGAGTAGATACAGACATAAACTATTTAATTCCTATACTAGAATACTATATAGCAATTAAAATAAATAAAGCACATTTATTTGTCATTAAGATCTCAAAAAAGCATTAAATGAAAAAAATGAAGTTCATGAACAATATGATATCATTTATATAACTTAGGTGGATTATCTTTTCACTAAAAAGCCAGGCAAGGTTTTTTTAAAGAAAAATAGATTTTAAAAAATAATATGGGCTCTTCTCTCAATTCCACTTTCACTCTAGCTTCTGTGCTGTCTTTATTTTTTTTTTAAGATTTTATTTTTAAGTAATCTCTATACCCAATGTGGGGTTTGAACTTATAACTCCGAGATTGAGAGTCACATGCACTACTGACTGAGCCAGCCAGCCGTCCCTATGCTGTCTTTATATGGCTTATTCTGGTACAAAGCTCAGGAACTGGGAACAAAATTCCATAAGCAGGGAAAACAAGAGCCCAGAAGGCTCTGTCCCACACAGTTCCCAAGTTTCTATCACATGGGGAAGTTCAAACCCTACATCTAGACACCCCTGAAGAATCTCTAAGTAATTCTTTGACCACATGTTAGTGACAAAAAAAAAAGAAAAACTGAGAAGGATGCTGATAGACTTTAGCTCCAAGAAACTACTATGAGTACTCAGAGAAAATGGAATTTTAATGAATGGATTTAAAACCCTTGGCAGTTAACTACAGATTCATCCAATGGTGAGTGGAAAAGAATCCACATTGCAGAAAGGAAGACTAGAAAATCTCTACTCCTAAGAGAGAGGGCTCAATGCTTCCTCCCCTTTAGGGGAGAACATTAAACTCAATCCACTTTACCCAATTTCCAGAGTCTAGGGGAAGATTATGTTGGGAAGAATATTAAATGGGGAATCAGGAGATCTGGGCTTCTGACTATTCTCCATTTGCCTCCACCCCCAGATCTGTTCTCTGCCCTACTCCGATTTCTGAGAGGCTGGGCTCTCTGGACTATTTCATCCAGGCATCTAGTTGGGTTTGCCCAATGGGAGGCACTGACAGGGGATGGGAGTAAGAGAAAACAGAGAGGTTGGGGAATTTCCCCCTCCTTTCCTCCCTGCATTGGTGCCACAGTTCTGGCAGTGGCTGTGTCCCTGCACAACCAAAGGTCAGGTAACATCTCCCCCAGGCTCCTACTCCCAGAGGACTACTTCAAGGCCTGGGGGAGACAATGGCTTCCTGCTGTCACTAGTTTCTAGATGCCTCCCATGTGGGTTTCCTTAACTTTGCACACACCTCTATAAGACGTGATCTCATCAAAGTCCCTTCAGTTGAATCATCAGATACTAGGACACTGATGGGGATCTCAGTTCAAGATCAGCTCTGCCCCTAACAAGTTGAAAGAGCCTGAACAAATCACTTCTCCATGGGCCTCGGCACACCATTAAGTGAGGGAAGGACAGATGACACTGAAAGTCTCATCCACCTTGAAGATTCTGCACTCAACTTGAGTCTGAGACAGGACAGAGTCCTATCTCAAGTGAATTTTTGCAGCATATTTGTTTAAAGATGCTCCTTTTAAGGGAAAGCTACAGATGTTTACCTTCCCATTTTTATTACTTCTGAAGGAAATGTTTCAACAGAATGAGTTGAGTCAACAGCTGGTTGGGTCAAACATTTTAATTTCATTTCCCTCCCCTGCTCTGAGCCTTCGAAGAGAGATGCAGAGTGCTCAGCACTGCTTAAACAATACTCACTGAGCCTCACAGTCCAGGGAGAGGCCAACATATCTCTGCCAGGGACAGCTCATAGCACCAGAGCCACCAACAAGCTTTTGGAGGTCCTGAGCCAATTCCAAGTCCTTCTCCTTTCCTGACTCTCTTTGCTCTCCAGTTCTTTTTCCTTCTTTCCTAAACTCACCTCCTGCTTCCTCTTTCATTTATTTATTGCCTCCTGTCTTTTGTGGCCATTTCTCAAGACTACTAGAGGGACAAGAAATACAGAGGTCTTGGTCCTGCAGCTTCAGTGGTTTATTCAAAGAGCCTACTGGCAAAATGGCTGATCGGCAGGTAGCTTCTGAGCCTAATGCCAAGAAGGCTCTGCCACTGCAGGCTATCAGTACCTCTACTGGAATAAGACACCTCACAAAGCTATCCACCTGGAATGGATGAGCAGCTGGCATAAAGGACATTTGGGGTGCTTCCAGCTAGGCACAAAGCAGAGATTGCCTGCCAGAACTGCTGATATGATCCAAATGTTTGCTTAACTTCTATTTGAGCACTCATTCCAGGGCTGGCCGAAAACTCAATTTCAGTCTGTTTTGGCATCCTTCATCTCTGTGTCCAGAGAGAAGGCTGTTTCTGGGGCACCAAGACTTTAGGGGACCTTCTGGTCATCAAGTCATACTTCACAGCATGGCGTCTTCAGACCTGAGTGAGCCTTCTTGCTTCTTCTGTAGGCTGCTCCTGAGACCTTGGATCTCTTGATAGGTCTCCCTGGATAAACCACATAGGCATCCCTTCTCGGCACACTTCCAAGAAGAGATGGCCAGGTCTCTCCTTCAGGATCCATAGACTCCTCTACTCTCATCCACTGTAAACAGGAATGGCAGTCTTCAAAAGGGAGGAAATCCTTCTCCCTCCATGTTTCTTATCAAGATACATTATCCATGCCCTGAATCTTCTCCTCTCTTTGGGGCTTAGGCTTTTTTTTTTTTTTTTAAAGATTTTATTTATTTATTTATTTGACAGAGAAAGAGACAGAGTACA
>NW_023270451.1:39937813-39952126 GCF_011800145.1 Mirounga leonina | reverse complement strand
TAGGGGGCTTAGGATTTTTTTTTTTTTAA
This sequence comes from Mirounga leonina, assembly GCF_011800145.1. Lineage (NCBI taxonomy): Eukaryota > Metazoa > Chordata > Mammalia > Carnivora > Phocidae > Mirounga > Mirounga leonina. The sequence goes on along the minus strand of NW_023270451.1, from coordinate 39,952,097 downwards.
GATTTTATTTATTTATTTGAGATAGAGAGAATGAGAGAGAGCACAGGAGAGGGGTTAGGGTCAGAGGGAGAAGCAGACTCCCTGCTGAGCAGGGAGCCCGATGCGGGACTCGATCCAGGGACTCCAGGATCATGACCTGAGCCAAAGGCAGTCGCTTAACCAACTGAGCCACCCAGGTGCCCGGGGGCTTAGGATTTTAAAAGCAAAAGCCAGGATTTCTGCTTTCTGCCCTGCCACCTGCTTCCCCTGAGTTGAATGAGCACAGGACTAGCCCCTTGCTTGAATAGGGGAAGGTATGAGGAAAGGGCAGAGAGAGAAATAAGAAAATAGATTAATCACTCAAAACTTCAGAGAAACACCACTCATCTTTCACAGCTGACTTATACTTTCTTCAGTTCATATTTTAGCTGATCTCAACCTCCCAACCTCACCTCCACCACTACATAGCTTTAGCAATGGGTGTGAACATTTTCTTTACACAGACAACAACACAGGGACACATGTTTATTGAGCTTTGTGAGCATTTTCACCATGCACCCCATTCCCAATTGGCAATCCACTGAGCCACAGACACCACTGTGGTCTCTCTCAAAGCCTCCTAGTCCTCTCCTAAACTGGTGCTGAGGAAATAATCCAGATAGCCTGGGGGTGCCACTGGAGGGCAGACAGGCAAGGAGTCCTAAACAGAGCTCAGATCAAGAGCACAGGCTTTTCTGCAGCCAGGTTTTGAGTCCAAACTCCCACTCTGCCAACTATGAACAGTGTGATTTTAGGCCTCAGTTCCCTCTAATGTAAACTGTCTATAACAATAGTACTTACTTGATAGGACTGCTGCCATGAAACATGAGAATGTACACAAAGCACCATCCTTAGAATTTGAGGGCTCAATAGGTGATCCCTGCCTTCATTATTAAGACTATCTAGTACATGTGCCCCAAACTCTTCTGGGGCTCTTCTGACCCCTTCCTGTCCATAGGGATCTAAAAAGACAGATTGGCTATGAAAAAGATGAAGCAGGCAACATGGTGCCCATGATGCAATCCCAGGAACCAGGAGCCCCAGACTTGGTCTCCCAATGACATGTTGGGTGACAGTTCACTAGGCATTGCTTTGGATGATACTGATGCATGGACAGCTTCACCAGCATGATAGAAGCACTCTTAATCCCAATGTAGAGTATTGCAGAAGGCTCTTAGAAAACATGATGCCTAAGATCAATCTGGAAAAATGAGTTGAAAGTTGCCAGGTGGAATGGAGGGATGAGAATGAGGAAGATTCAAAACAGTTACATTAGAGCATGCAAAGTAGAAAGTGAAAATGGAGAAGTGAGCAGAAGTCAGGTCATAAAGAGCCTTATAGATTATACTGAGAACTTTAGAGTTTATTCTGAAGCTGCTAAGAAGTCACCAAAGGATGTTAAGAAGTAAAATAGTTGGGTTTTTATTTTAAAAATGAATGCTGGGGGCGCCTGGGTGGCTCAGTCGTTAAGCGTCTGCCTTCGGCTCAGGTCATGATCCTGGGGTCCCCGGATCGGGTCCCACATCAGGCTCCCTGCTCAGCGGGAGGCCTGCTTCTCCCTGTCCCACTCCCCCTGCTGTGTTCCTGCTCTCGCTGTCTCTGTCAAATAAATAAAATCTTTAAAAAATAAAAATAAAAAAAATAAATAAATAAAAATAAAAATGAATGCTGGTATTAGTGTGGGAAATGAGTAAGAAGCAGAAAGACTGGTAATAGGAAAACAGATAGGAGGCAATTGCAATAATCCAGGTGAGAGACGATGATTCTTCAAACTAAGTCAGTGGTGATGGCAAAGAGAGATGCACAATAATAATTTTAATAGATAATATTTCAGTGTTTCCTATGTGCCAGGCACTGTTCTAAGACCTGTGTATGGGTTAAGTCATTTAAAGCTCACAAAAGCTCTTTGTGTCAGGTACCTTTTTTATTCCTAATCTTCAGATGAGGAAAATGAGTCAGGGTCCCACAGACAGCAAATCTGCAGAGCCAAGGAGTCTAATTTGGACAGTCTCACTCCAAAGTTCTAATCATTGCCCTGTACTCCTAGGAAATTTTTGGAAGGAACTACCAAATTGGTTGTGGGGCTTTGTTAGAGGGAGAAATCAAGAATTACCTTTAGACTTGGATAACTGCATTGATAATGTTGTAAAATGAATTCAGAGAATGATGGACTTGTTTTGGAGAAGCTGACTTTCAGGCACCCACTGAACATCTAAGGAGAGATGTCGAATAGGCACTTGGCACATTGGCAACTGAAGGGAGACTGTTTTATTCACATTTAAGTTCTCAGCACCCGGACTGTTAGCAGGGGCTTAAAAAGTGTGCATTCAATGACTGGAAATTTGGAAGTCATCAACAGTCATCTACTGTAAGAGTAGATGTGATCACCCAAGGAAAGAATATAATGTAAGAGGACAAATGGATAAATGATAGATTCTGAGAAAGAACCAACATACATATAAGGAGTGGACAGAGGAAGATCAGCCACAAGGGTAATCATTCAACACATTTTAAATTCTCCGTCTATATAATATGGAAAGCAATACTTCTTCCCTTGTTATGACATAGTGGTGAGGAAGGGAGAGTGACAGGATTAGGAAACAGAGAACTATCAACAATGATCAAAATTATCAACACTTAGTTATAATATGCATCTAATCTGTTATACGAAAATGCCCAGCAAGACTTCTTTCTAAATAAGGATGACTTGGACAGTGAAGAACATGGATAAGAGGAGAAGGATATAATCTTACGGGCCAATATAAACCCATACCAGGCTCTGCCTATCAGACAAGGCATGACTTCAATCCCACCCCTGTCAGACTTTTCCTGCCCACTTTACTCACTGATGGGCCTTGTACAGACACAGCATCCCTGCAAATGTACCTAGCAGGGTTCATTTCAAAGAAAGCAGGACTACTTCAAATCCGTATTTACCTGTGAAAATCCCAAAACAATGATTACTGGGATACCAGAATTTAGGGGGAAATGAGGATTATAGAAATACTTTTTAAAAAGGAGGGTCTGTATTATTTTTATAATGTTTACTATTCATTCACTGATAAAAAGGTGAAATAGTACTGAATTTCTCCTATAGACACATATTTAGCGGTGTTCCCACCAATACATACATCCCTGGACATTTGATTTTATTATTCCTAAGCAGGTAATGTCTCTTACCATCATTTGTTTTTTGTTTTTGTTTTGAGGTTTTGCTTTATTTCCAGAAAGGCTGATTTATTGGAAGCTCTTCTGACATCATTTTTCAGACTGCCTAGCAGTCTTGGGACCAGGGATAGGAGTCCTCCTGTGACTGTGGAGGACAGGGGTACGGGTCTCTGCACACTAGGGCTCATTTTCCTATGCTCCTGTGGATGGCAGCTGAGGTCCTGATGGAATAGGACTTGATGGCCCCAGGCATTCCACCACTCAAGAAGCTCAAGGCACTGCTGTTCATGGCTCCTCTGAAGACCAGCCTGGCCAGCATCCTGCCACCTCCACCAGTGGAGTTCAGCACAGAGATGTTCACAGTTCCCACACCATCTCCCGCCAACTGCGCTCCTCACCCTCCAGCCGCTTGGGGTAGGTGGGGATCTCAATGTCGAGGGCCATCTTGACATCCATAAGCTCCTGGTACTCGCACAGCTGCCATGCCATGTCCTGCTTGGCTTGCCACAGGGCGGCCTCCAGCTCCCCCTACTTGGCATGTGCATCCTTAAGTGCCAGCTTCCCATGTTCTTCAGCCTCAGCAATGGCAGCCTCCAACTGAGCACACTGGTTCTTGCTGCTGTCAGTCTCAGCCTGAAGCCTCTGAATGACATAGTTCATCTCTGCAATCTCAGTGGGGCACTCCAGGGGTCATCTTCATGCTTCCCAGCCTGGACCTGAGGGTCTCAAACTTGATCTGGTACCAGGCCTGAGTCTCAGCTTGGCTGTATTTGGCCATCTCTTGGTCTGGCCCCTGACCTCAACGATGATGCCATCCAGGTCCAGGGAGTGGCTGTTGTCCATGGACAGCACCATGGACATGTCCGAGATCTGGGACTGAAGCTCTGCCAACTCCGTCTCATAGAAGGTCTTGAAGAAGTTGATCTCATTAATCAGGTCATCTACATTGGCCTCCAAATTCACCTTGTTCATGCAGGCATGCAGGCAGCATCTGTGTCCTTTTTTAGCACCAGAAACTCATCCTCAGCAGCCAGCGGATGATTAATTTCATCTTGGTACTTGTTCTTGAAGTCTTCCACAACGGCCTGCATATTCTGCATCTCCACCACCAGGCAGCCCCCATCTAGCTGCAGCGACTCAAACTGCCTCTACAGGCCAGCAATGTGGGCCTCAAAGATGCCTGGAGGGTGGGAGGTCAGCTCCTCTTGGCTGACTTCTGCTCCTGCAGCAGGGCCCACTTGGTCTCCAGCAATTTGTTCTGCTGCTTTAGAAACTGCACCTTATCGATGAAGGAGGGAGTTGGTGTTGAGGGTCTTGATCTGCTCGTGCTCCTCCTCGTGCATCTGCTGGATGGAGGGTTCAATATCCACCTGCAGTGAAGCCAGCAGGTTCTGATTGATGGTGACCTCGTGGATGCTAGCACCCACTGGGCCTGCGTAGCAGAAGCACAGGACCACGGCGTGGCCAGGAAGCACCCAGGCTATAGAGGCTACTGCTGCTGAAGCCACCAGGTTGTACAGAGCTCAGGCACACCTGGGTGCCCCACCCTGGAAAGGCAGTGGAGCACGAACTAAAGGCCCAGGATCTTAAGTGGATGGACATACTGGCTAGACCGGGCTGGACTGAGCAGGTGCAAGGGAGCTGAATCCCCTTACCATCATTTGTAATAGGTTAGTCTGATACAGAGTTGCCAGATATACTAAATAAAATACAAGACGCCCAGTTAAATTTGGAAATTAAGATATATAATAAATAATTTCTAGTACAAGTATGTCCCAAACATTACATGGCTTGAAATATACCTATAACTAGACATCTTGTATTTTATTTGAATCTAGTCTAATAGCAATGATCTGTTCTTTTTGTAGGATTCATAACATTAATCTGTCTTGGAGATCTGAAGGCCTCTGGTGCTGCACATAGGACAGTTCTATCTTTGCTGGTTAGGGACCAGCTCTGGTCAGGTGGGTAGAAGCTAGGTGGCTGGTTTACATATAAGATGTAGCCTGGCTCCCTGGTCCTCCATGCTCACTTTTCTTCTGAGCTCCCAAACCTACCAGGCAAGCCCAAAACTCCAGCAAAGAAATACCTTGGCCAACTTGAACATGAATCTGAGGGCAATAATAACACCTTTTTTACATTTTTATTTCATGCTGAACTCCCCTCTTCTAATTTTAGCTTTATTTGCCTTTATTTTCTCTTTAGCTCCAATGCTGTCTTTGAGAATTCCCTGAACTGGTGAAAAGCTTTCTAACTGTGGACCCAGCAGGGTGGCCACTATCAAACTAAAGGAGAAGCCGGTCCTGTTCTCAGTCCACAGACAGACAAAACTCTGCTTCTCACTACACCCAGAGGAAGCAAGGGGACCATCTTTCAAACCATTGTAATCACCCATGCATGAACTGTATATTGTTCTAAGACATTTGCAGAAGTATCCATGTGTCTGTTCACCCCTTCTCGAGTTCTGCCAACAATTACTACTGATCACCTTATCTTACTAGCAAGGCAAAACCAAGCCCCACATCATGGAAAGGTACTGGTGCTGGAACCATGTCTCAGAGTCCCACTTAGTGACAAGCAAAGACATAGTAATTATGGTTGTTTTTTAAACACTTAAGGCTTACAGCACCAGACTATGCATCTTCACTAAACATAAAAAACCTGGTGTTCGCCCCCTGTGTTGGGTGGCATTATCACGGTGCTCTTTAGTTCTTATTGCTTTTTATAGAGAAAATTTTAAAATACTCTTTTTTTCCCTTCCATTCTCTACACTTCATATGGTTCCTTCCATTCCTTGTCCTTTGATTCTACCATATCTGTAAAGCCATATCACATTCTTACAACTTTCTAGGATGGTCTCAAGGACTCAGTTCTCAATGGCTAGTAAAACAATTCATTCTTACACCTGTTGACCATATATCAACATTAAATCTATGCTAGGTGTTTCATATCATATCAGCATTTTATAATGCATATAGGACAGAAAAATCCTATGTGCAAGGTACTGAACAAAGACAGTTAACACTTTACAGAACAAAATTAAAAATACATTATGGTACTAAAAATAAAAAAGGCAATAAATGCTCATGGAAGTTTAAGCACAGTTTTATAAGCTCAGATAACCACTAAGATGATAACCTTGATACAGATGAAAGAGGGAAATGTGTTTTCTTTTCTCCCTGGAGAGGAAAATGCATTATCTTCTCTTCGCAACTTTCAGGCACCTGACAGCTGAATTTGGCCTTGGGCCAGTGAGTGACTCACTTACTCAGTTACTGCCACAGTAATGAAAGGGTCTTTTGCTCCATCAGTTGCAGGTTTTTGCAAGATGTTAGACAGAAGCAGTTTAGAAATATCAGTAGACACCATCCTTCTCGGTAAGGCAGCCCAGTAAGGTCCTGGGACTCTGTGGTGGATCACACTTGGTCACTTCAGAGAGTCATTCGAAGAAGCAGTGTAGAGAGCTCCAGGCTCCAACACTCCCAAGCCAGGCTGAGAAGAGCTGCCCAGAGAATGGCTTTGGCTCCACTGGAACATTCATCCAGGTAGGAGGGGATGTAGAGAGACAGCACAGGGGAGCTCCATGGCATAAATCTCCATTTCAGCAAAAACTTTAATTAATTATGCAGTTTCAGTTAAATCATTTAGCCTTTCTGAGCCTCCCTTCTCCCCCCTCAGTGGTAACAAAGATTCTGAACTACCACCTCTCAGTTGATCTCAGGCATAAGTAACATAATCAAAAGATGTTCAGGAAAACATAAAATGAGAGCATGAAACTATTCAGCCTTCATTTTCCCTGCCATTATGTCCCTAAGACCGCATCAAATCCAAAGCAGACACCTGCTCCAGAAGACTTTTCTCCCCACAAAATTTCTGGGAACAGATTAACGCCAGGTGAAAGAGGAGGTGAAGCATTTAGGATATATGTTGATATGATACATAGATACGGGCTTTTTCTTTTGCCTTCCTTTTATCTTTTTATTTTGGTTTCTTACTGATATGACCTTAAACTAGGTGATTTTTTTTCACCTCCCTTGGTCTCTATTTCAATATTTGTAATATAAGGAATCTCCATTTGAATGCCCAATGGGCCTCTCAAGGTTAACTCTCCTGAACCAAGTTCTCCAAACTAGCCACTACCAAAGGCATCCGTAACTCCATGCTGTCATGGCTCATCCACTTGGGGTCACCCTTGACTCTGCTCTCTTATACTACACATCCAATTCATTAACAAATCCTATTGGCTCTATCTCTAAAACATCCACAATCCAACCATGCCTCCCACACTCACAGACCTTTCTGAGCTAAGTTGCTATCACCTCTCCCTGAAGAACTGAATCATCTCTAATTGCTCTTTCTGTTTCCCCCTTGCTTGTCCCCCTTCCCCAGTCCAGTAGCCAGAAGGATTTTCCTAAACCCTGTGTATCTCTGCCTGAAGATCCTGAAGGCAAAGTATGAGACAAAGGCTTCTGTGTACATAAAGTATGGACAAAGTCTTCTTTGTCCCAGCCTGCAGGTGGAAGGAACAGGCATTAAAATACAAAAGGAGGTAGAGTCAATAAAAGAAAAGTATAACTCGGGCGCCTGGGTGGCTCAGTTGGTTAAGCGACTGCCTTCGGCTCAGGTCATGATCCTGGAGTCCCGGGATCGAGTCCCGCATCGGGCTCCCTGCTCGGCAGGGAGTCTGCTTCTCCCTCTCCCACTCCCCGTTTGTGTTCCCTCTCTCGCTGTGTCTTTCTCTGTCAAATAAATAAATAAAATCTTAAAAAAAAAAAAAAGAATTAAAAAAAAAAAAAGAAAAGTATAACTCAATCAGCTGATGCTTTGTCCCAAGAGGAACTTGTAAGGGGCATCATGAATACCTCTCAGAGCCATGTGCCTGGGAGAAGGGAAGAAGCATTGGCTTCTGTCTCCCAGTGATCAAGGGTGCTCCAAGGATCTGTTGTCTACCCACCTGCCCCCACAATGGTATACGTGTGAGTCTGAGGGGATGTCCCATACAATAGGTGTAGAGGAGCCCAGGGAGGACACTAAGTATGTGGCACAAACTCACAGTAGGGCACTTGTAAAGTTCAAGGTGGAAATGATTGCTACCTTTATGGCTAGAATACGGGCAAGACTGAGCCCGAAAAGATCATTTCATATTGCTATGCTGTTTACAACCACCCAATAGCTTCCCATCTTCTCCAGGATAAATCCAAAGTCTTCACCATTACCCATACCAGTTTCCTCACTGTGCCTTGAAGACCTATATACATGTGCCATTTCAAGGTCTTTGATCTTACACCTCCTTCTTGTCCCCACTTGAAACATGCTGCTCAAATACCACCTCATCAGTGAGGGCTTCCCTGATATGATCTTGCATAGAAAGTCCTAAGGAATCCACTCAAAAACTATTTTAAAAGTTAGGGTAGTAGACCAATATTCAAAAATCAATTGTACTTCTTTACATTAGCAATGAACAATTCAAAAATTAAGAAAACAATTCCATTCACTATAGCATCAAAAACAATAACATACTTGGGAATAAATGTAACAAAAGAAATGCAAGACTTGTACACTGAAAACTATGAAATATTGAAAAAAAAATTAAAGTAAGACCTAAACAAATGGAAACACATTCCAATGTTTATGGATTAGAAGACTTAATATTATTAATCAATTTAAAGACTCAAGGCAATCTTATCAAAATCCCAGCTACATTTTTTTCAAAAGTTCACAAGTTGATTATAATATTCATATAGAAATGCAAGGAGTATAATGCTAAGCAAAATAAGTCAGTCAGAAAAAGACAAATACCATCTGATTTCACTCATATGTAGAATTTACAAAACAAAACAAAACAAGCAAAGAAAAAAAAAAAAGAGAGACAAACCAAGAAGCAGACTCTTAACTATAGAGAACAAAGTGATGATTACCAGATGGGAGCTGGGGGGAGCAGGAATAGGTGATAGGGATTAAAGAGTACACTAATCATGATGAGCACTGAGTAATATACAGAATTGCTGAATCTCCATATTGTACACCTGAAACTAACACACTGTTTGTTAACAATATTGGAATTAAAATTAAAAACTTCATAAAAAATAAATTAAAATAAAATCACTTAAATTTAAAAACAAACAAAGAAATGCAAGGTACCCAGAATAACCAAAACAATCTTAGAAAAGAAGAACAAAATTGAAAGACTCACACTTCCTTATTTGAAGACATAAAGCAATAATGATCAGGACAGTATGGTACTGGCATAAGGACAGAGATACAGATCAATGGAATGGCATCTGGACAGAGTCCAGAAATAAATTCATAGATTGATGATCAATTGATTTTTGACAATGGTGCCAAGAATATTCAATGGGGAAAGAGTAGTCATTTTTGAAACAACTGGATATCCATGCAAAGAATGAAGTTGGATCCCTATATCACACCATAAATTAAAAATTAACTCGGGTGCCTGGGTGGCTCAGTTGGTTAAGCAACTGCCTTCGGCTCAGGTCATGATCCTGGGGTCCTGGGATCGAGTCCCACATCGGGCTCCTGGCTCAGCAGGAAGCCTGCTTCTCCCTCTCCCACTCCACCTGCTTGTGTTCCTGCTCTCGCTGTCTCTGTCTCTGTCAAATAAATAAATAAAATCTTTTAAATAAATAAATAAATAAATAAATAAATAAATAAATAAATAAATAAAATTAACTCAAAGTGGGTGACAGACTAAATATAAGAGCTAAAGCTAAAAAACTCTTGAAAGAAAACATACAAATAAATCTTTATGACCTAGGATTAGGCAGTAGTTTTTTAGATATAGTACCAAAAGCACTAACAGCAGAAGAAAAATAAATTGGGCTTCATCAAAATTAAAAACTTTTGTGCTTCAAAGGATACTATCAACATTGACATTAGTACAATCTATAGAGCTTATACAGAGAAGGCAACCAACAGAATGGGAGAAAGTGTAAGTAACATATCTGATAAGGAACTTGTATTCAGAATATATAAAAAAAACTCTTACAAATCAATAATTCAAAAGTTATGATATTGTACTAAAGTTATATACAATGTAACATCCAACATATAACCTATTTATAAAATGTACAAAAGACTTGAACTGACATTTCTTCAAAGAAGATACACAAATGGGCAACATGTACACAAAAAATCTGCCCAATCTCACTAGTCATTAGGGTTATCAAATCAAAACCACAATGAGATATCATTTCACACTTACCAGGATTGCTATAATCTAAAAAAACAGATAATAATGAATGTTTGCAAGGATGTAAAAAAAAAAACCCTGCAATCTTCTTATACTGCTGGTGGGAAAGTATAAGTGGTGTAGCCACTGGACAATGGCTTGTTTTGGAAAACATTTCCTCAAAATGCCAAACATATGACCCATCAACTTCAATCCTAGGAATATGTCAAAGAATCATGAAAACATATAAGCACACAAAAACTTCTGTACTAATTTTCATAGCAGCATTGTTCATGATTACAAAAGAAGTGGAAACAACCCAAGTGTGTATCAACAGATGAATGGCTAAACAATATGTAGTACATCCATACAATGGAATGTTATCCAGCTTTAAAAAGGAATGAAGTACTGATGTATGCTACCACATCAATGAACCTTGAAAACATTTAGCCAACTGCAAGAAATCAGGCACAAAAGACCATACTCTGTAATTCCATTTACATAAAACGTTCAGAATAGGAAAATTCATACAAAAAGAAAGATTAGTGGTAGCCCTAGGCTGGGAGAGGAATAAGGGATGGAAAATGACTGCTTAATGAGTAAGGAGTTTGTGAGTGATGAAAATGTTCTAAAATTAAATAGTGGTGATGGTTGCACAACTCTTTGAATCACCTAAAAACTACTGAATTGTACACTTTAAATTTTATAAATTGTGAATTAAATTTTATAATATGTGAATTATATCTCAATAAAGCTGTTATTAAAAAAATAGCGACAATATGAAATGCTTGCAAGGAGGCAGAGAAACTGGATCTCTCACACATTGCTGGTGAGAATATAAAATACTACAGTTATCCTGGAAGACAGACTAATAGTTTCTTTAAAAACTAAATATACACTTATACCATTCAGCAATCACATAGCTAGGCATTTATTTCACAGAATGAAAACTTACATCCACACAATATCTACACAATGATTGTTCCTACAGTTTTATTTGTATTAACCAGAAACTGGAAAGAGCCAAAATGTCTGACAAAGGATGAATAATTGAACAAACTGATACATACCATGAAATATTACTCAGCAATAAAAAGGAATGAATATTTGATACACATAACAACTTAGGTGGATCTTAATGACATTATGCTGAGTGAAAAAATGCCAGTTTCAAAAATTCATATACCATATAATTCCAATTACAAAACATTCTTTAAATGACAAAATTATAGACATGGAGAACAAATTAGAGGTTGCCAGTGGTTAGGGATGGAGAGGGGGTAGGAGGAAGATGTGACTATAAAGGGGTAGCACCAGGGAGAGCTTTGTGGTGATGAGATCATTCCATGCCTTGAGTAAGTTGGCATTTACATGAATCTACAGCTATGATAAACTGACATAGAACTATTCATACAAACACACACACACTGTACCATCAATGTCAATTTCCTAATTATAATATTGTATTAAAGTTATATAAGATATAACCACTGGGAGAAAGCAGGTAAGGGTACATGGCATTGTTACCTCTATGTACTATCTTTGCAACTTCTTATGAATCTATAATTATTTCAAAATAAAAGTTTAAAAAATAACTAAAACTCACAAAACACTGTTCTAGAGGCTCTATAAAAAGTCACTTTATAAATGTTCCAGAAAAGGAAAACCTGATAAATTGGACTTCAGCAAATGAAAATCTTTGGCTCTGCAAAAGACCCTGCCAAGAGAACAAAAAGACGAGCTACAGACTGGAAAATATTTGCAAACAACATATCCAACAAAGGACTAATATCTATAATACATAAAGAACTCTCAAAACTCAAAAGTAAAAAAAAAAAATTAGAAAGTAAACAAAAAATATGGACAAACATTTCATCAAAGAGGAAATATATATATTTATATATATATATATTATGAACACATAAAAAAGATGTTCAACATCATTAGGGAAATACAAATTAAAAGCACAATGACATATCACTATGCATATATCAGAATTATTAAAATAAAGAATAGTAATATCAAATGCTGGCGAGGATGTGAAGAAACTGCATTACTCATACATTGCTGGTGGGAATGTAAAATGATATAGGCACTCTGGAAAACAGTTTAACAATTTCCTTTCAAAACTAAAAATGAACTGGGGTGCCTGGGTGGCCAGTGGGTTAAGAGCCTGACTCTTGGTTTCAGCTAAGGTCATGATCTCAGGGTCGTGAGCCTGAGCCCTGTGTTGAGCTCCCCACTGGGCATGGAGCCTGCTTAAGATTTTCTTTCTCTCTCCCTCTGCCCCTTCTCCCAACCCCTACTCATGCTCATGTGCACACACTCACTCTCAAAAAAAAGCTGAAAATGAATTTACAACTTAGAAATTGCACTCTTGAGTATGTATCCTAGAATCAAAACTTATTTTCATGAAGAAACTTGTACAGCTTTCTTCATATCTAAAACCTGCCAACTACCGCCCCCCAACAGGTGAATGGTTAAGTAAACTATGGTACATATATACCATGGAATACTACTCAGCAATTAAGAGGAACTATTGATATGGCAACTTAGATGAAAGTCAAGGAAATTCTGAGTGAAAAAAAATCATACTGCATGATTACATTTACATATTCATGAAATAACATAAATATAGCAATGGAGAACAGATGAGTGGTTGCCAGGGATTACAGATTCAGGGAAGAGGTGTGAGGGGAGCTATAAAGGAAGATCACAAGAGAGTCTTGATAGAATCTCAATTCTACTCATGGTTACATGGAGATACACATGTGATAAAATTATACAGATATACACACCCACACAGATGCATGCATGCCCAAATGATACTTATGTAATTGCTGAAATCAGAATAAGTTCTATAGATTATGCCAATGTCAATTTCCTGGTATTGATATTACAGTTACACAGTATATTAACACACAGAGAGGCTAGTTGAGGGGTACCTAGAACCTCCTTGTCCATTTGTTTGTACCTTTTGGTGAGTATACAATTATTTAAAAAGTTTTAAGAAATAAATAAAATAAATACAAATAAATTTTTTTTAAAAAAGAAAACCAACTTCTCTTTCCTACTCTTCCTTCTCACAAAAAAGAAACTGAAGAGTAACTTCTTCAAATTTTAAATAGTGAACAATAGAGGCCTATTTTTCTTTGCTTAGAGACTTCTGTTTAGGTTAAATTATACGTTAAATGAAAACATTCTACTAATATATTAATAGGGAAAAAAATAGGTCTATAAAATCATGTGGCCCAAATTAAAATGTCTAAATTTTATATAATCAAAGAAAGCCAAGCACAACATCAAACTGTTAGACAAATTAAAGTTTTTAATATTTTTTAAAGAGAGATTACATGGCAATCAACTGCTTCATTAGCTTTAATACTGCCTACATTTAAATGTTTACATACTAGTTCCCAGCTTAAGTTTAACCAATTGTACACAATTCAAATATGCTTTCTCTGGATTCCAAAACTCTCCAAATATAAAGACCATTTTCCCCCACTGGATATACACAGTGAGTTAAGATTTCAGAAAAATCTCCTCCTTCCCTTAGATAAAAGGAGTGAAGTATCCGCTTGGATTCAACTCCAACTTGGATAAATAAGGAAACGCTGATGATCTATAGAATGCATTATAGAAAAAACCTGATAGAAAACTCAGAAGGAAAGACATGCTGAGGTCAGTCGGCTTCAGCGTTGGGCAGCAGCGGAAGCTCCGGGCAGCAGAGGCAGCAGCAGGAGTATCAGCAGCGGGCGGCGGCAGCGAATGACGGTCAAGAGACAGTGAGGACTCAGAGGTTGCCAGTGAGTTGAAGAAGTTGGCTGCCCAGCCGCAAGAGCCTGAGTAGACCGCAGCGGCGACCTTTGGTAGCATCTCAAAAGACACCTGCACGATGGAACATGCCCA
>NW_023270451.1:39926221-39937803 GCF_011800145.1 Mirounga leonina | reverse complement strand
CACATAAATACTGAGTTATTTCTGCGGAACTGTAACCCTAGTCCTAGAGCACAGAAATGGTCTTGTTTGAAAGTCTCTATCTATGTCCACAATAGAGGATGTCTTCAGTCCCAGTGGCATTAATTTAAATCCGACCACCATACCTACAGCAGAGAGTTCTAAAGCGTCCGGCGGGGAAGCTGTGTATTCATGACAATGTGGACGAAGCTCTAGTTACACAGTCCGCGATGGGGTTCCACCGCTATCCTGCAGAGAGTCACTGTGGCGTCAGTTCCGAAATAGTAGCCGTTTCACTAGAGAGAGAGCCATCAGACGTTCTTCACGGAGCTCCGCGCAGATGCTGAGCCGGGCTTTGGCTGCTCAGAGCCCGGCTGCCCTGAGCCCGGTCACCCTTGCAGGCGACTCCGGGTCCCGGGGCCCTCACGGTGGGCCTCCCATCCCCCCTGGGGGCCCGATCACCCCAGGGACCCCCTGACACTTCCCAGCCTGCGTGGGCTGTGGGCGGAGCAGCAGGACCAAGAGGGTCCCTCAGGACAGGCTGGCAGCTGGACTCCACACCGGCTAGCATCCGCCTCAAGTGATCATTCTCTTTCCTTAGCTCCTGGAACTCCCTCTCTCTGGATGTAGCTACCACCCAGCTCTTTGCGACTCTGTCCTGATGGAAGAGGACCAGCTTGCGATGATAGTAGGAGGTGGTTCTCTCCAGCTCCTTGCCCAGGTCTTGGGCCATCTTCTTGTAGAGGTTGCGAATCTGGCACGTGAAGTTCATTTCTCTGTGCGCGCTGGCCAGTTTCTTCTTCATTTCCAAGCACTGAGCTTCCGCTTGAAACACTTTTCGGTCAAGTTGCAGGATGTATTGGTCCTGTTCATCCAGGGGGTTCTGAAGTTTCAGCTTCAGCGGCTGAATCTCCTTGTCCAGCTGTGAAGTTTCCTTCTGCAAAGAGGCTTCCTGGGTTTGCAGGCTGTGGATTTGTCGTGTCAGCTCCACGATCTCTTGCCTTTCTGCCCACAGTCGTCTGGCTCTGTGTTGCTGTTCCCCTTCGGGACTTGGAGGGAACCCAGGGCAGCCAGCATCCTCAGGGACGCCCTTCAGATCCACTGCTGCCCGATGGGCGGGCTGATCACCATTTCCTGCTCCACTCTTTGGCTGGACTCCCCGGGTCCCGGCACCGTCGTGCTCTGCAGGGAGGTCAGGCGGGGGGACGGCCTGCAGCCCGGGTCCGGCCCTGGACAGGGACTGGCTGGCTTGATCTTTCGGGACCAGCTCCATGCATGCCTTCAACGGCTCCAGCCTTTCTTCCCCCTCCTTCTCCTGCCCTTTCTGCCTCCATCTCGAAACTTCTTGGTTGAGCGGTTCGGGTCCTCCTGGAAAAGGAGTGTTTTCACTCTGATCCTTCGTTCTTTTCGTCAGAAGCTGTTCTCCATCCTTCTCCGATGTTCTGAGGATGGGTTTTTCCCCAGGGACCTGGGGCAGGTCAGGAGGCTGGTCCAGTTCCTTCAGTGCCTTCCTCAAAAAGTTGACAGTGTCCCTATCCACCAGCCTGCTCAGTTCTGTGTTCATTGCCGACAAGCACAGGGCTTGTAACAAGGGAGGACTGGCCACCACCGCGGGCGGCCTGAGGGCGGCCTCAGCTTGTGTGGTTGGGCCACTCTCCTCACGGCGGGCTCCACACACTTCGTGGCGGGCAGAGCCCCTGTGGCCCAGCGCCTTCGCGCTCCTTCGAGTGAGTCGTCTCTTCACTAGGAGAACCAGCAGCACAGTCCATATGAGCACCACGCAGGGCAACACGGGGAGACTCGGGCTGTGTCCCCAGCTTTCAGAAATCAGCTGCAGCGCCCCCCACAGGTGCTCCAACACCAGCTGGCAAGTGGATCTGGCGGCCAAGAGGGGGCCCTCCATGGCTGCGTCAGGCTCCACAGCTCTGTCTCCAAGTGCCAGAGTCCTGTGGCCGCAACGGACCACTGAGAACCCTGTGGAGAGTTCCACCTATGAGGTCAACGGTGCCCGGCAACCAGGGCAGAGCAGTTGGGCTGGGGGAGGGGAGGCCAGCCAGGTTCCAGAAAACAGTTGCCCCTGACTTTGCCGTGAAGTAGAAAGTTGTCTCAATCACACAAGCCCTGGGGGAGGTGGGAAGGGCTGATCCCGCCCGGAGCTCAGCCACTCAGGCCCACCTGGCCCTACAGCAAACCTAGGGGCTCAAGGCAGGGCCAGGCCACGTCCGTCCGTGCGCACAAGACAATCAGGGCAAAGTGTTCAGGCCTCCTTCCCGGGCGAGGCCCGTTCTCCTGATCTGAAGTTTCCCTTGGCTTCAGGGACTCCTGGTCCTGTCTGCAAATGTCCCAGGGATCTCCCTCCATTTTTGATTGCATCACATTAATGGCCTTTTGGATTTCAACACGAGCAGATTTTGGTTCTTTTGTTTCTCCAGAAAGAGATTCTGTAGTGTCTTCTATGCTTTTTTCAAGCCCATCTATTATCTTTATAATCATTATTCTGAACTCTAGTTCTGACATCTTACTTACCTCCATACTGATTGGGCCCTTGGAAGTCAGTACTGCCTCTTGTTCTCTTTTTTTGAGGTGAGTTTTTCTGTCTTAGACCATTTTGTCCAGGAAGAATGGATGAATGAAAGAACAAAATACCACAATGACAGCAATGACCCCAGAGAAATATACACTAAACAAATCAGAAGAGATCTTAAACTAAAAAAAAAAAATTGAAATTAAAGAATCAAAAGGAGAATATAACCAGAGGTGAACAGAATAGAGCAATACACTGGATCCTGTGTGTATTTTGGTCTGTTTGTTAGAAAACTAGATCCCAAAATTGTAAAGTAAGAAAAACTTATGTGTGTACAATAATAAAATTAAATACAGTGAAAGGATAGAATGTAACTGTAGAAATGAAAATTAAAAAAGAAAAAAATGAAAAAAAGAAGACAGGAATATAAACAGGTGAACAGAACAGAGCTATACATTATATCCTGAGCGTATTTTGTTCAGTTTGTTTGAAGAAACTACATCTCAAAATTGTAAAGAGAGAATAACATATATATACAAAAATAACATTAAATGCATTGAAAGGATAGAATGTAAGTGTAAAGATGAAAGTACAAAAATGACTTTAAGAAAACAAAACAAAACAAAGACAAAAAAGAGAGAATACGATCAGATAGGTGAAGAGAACAGAGCCATATGCTGGATTCTGGGTGTATTTTGGTCTGTTTGTTAGAAGAAACTGCATCCCAGAGTTGTAAAGAGAGAAAAACTTATATATATACAAAAATAAAATTAAATACAATGAAAGGATTAAAAAAAAAAAAAAAAGACATGCTGAGCCCAAGGAACTCTCCAAGAATGGGTATTTGACTCTAAAAAGAGGGCTAGTGAGAGAAGAACAGGAAAAGTCCAAGCTGCAAAGTAAATCAGGATAATGCAATATGAATAAAGATCTTTTAGGCTCTGAGTGAATTATAAACATGAGTACAGAATTCCCTAAAAGGGCTATGAAAATGAATTATGAAAGGAAGACAGTCTGGAAGTGTCACTATTTGCAAATTTCCCCTGGGTATTTTAATTTCCTTCACATGAGCATTAGCACAAATCTTCCTAAGTCAGTAGGAAGTGCTCATTTATTCAGCACAATTAATTTTGCCTCCTCTTCTCAAGCTGTCATTTCCTGATGAGTTTTTCCTACTCTTCTTTGTTTTCTATTCCTCTTCCTTAACCTAGGGGTTTCTTTTTTTTTTTTTTTTTTTAAGATTTTATTTATTTGACAGAGAGAGAGACAGCAAGAGAGGGAACACAGGCAGGGGGAGTGGGAGAGGGAGAAGCAGGCTTCCCGCGGAGCAGGGAGCCCGATGTGGGGCCCGATCCCAGGACCCTGGGATCATGACCTGAGCCGAAGGCAGATGCTTAACCGACTGAGCCACCCAGGTGCCCCTAACCTAGGGGTTTCAAATCACTGTCACTGTATTCCCTGTGTGGAGAGGGAGCCCTTTCACACCAGATCCTTAAAGAAAAGCAAATCCTACCCAAACCTAATCATGGTGTCTTTACACCCCCACCCCCACCCCGAACCTGGGGTTGAGCCCGGACTGAAGGTGAAAGCTCCAGAGACCATACTTTCAGTTTACAGCCCCTCCCAGGACAGAGCAGCCCCCAGGAACATGGAACTGAAGCCAGCTTCCACATCTTCCACTTCAAAGACTAAGAACGAGGGCCACCACCTTTCTTCTCTAGGATCCTACCTCACTGCATAAGAAATTTCACATGGGAAAAATCAAGGCTCCATCCCCTGCTCCCATATTTTCAGTGGGAACCACCCTCAGTAAGTTGTCCCTACCTTTACTGTGACAAGGAAAAAAATATAGGTTAATTTATGATAGCCTCCCCAACCCCCGATTAATTCCTCTCAATGCATGTATAAAGATCTTCATGTAAAAGATGTTCAGAGCATTATTTGCCCCCTTCACTTCTGCTGAGTGACATCAACCTTTAGTTTCTGGACTTAGTATCTGAGTAGTGAATACATGATATCTAAAAAAAGGACTATGAATTCAGTAATTTCTAAGTTAATTTTTATTTTATTCACCATAGCAGCATAAAATACTTATAAAATATTGTTTAATTCATGTGTGAGGCCTATTATTTATTTAGTTCACAGCCAATACGTGACATATCCCTGGGCTGATGGATCCCCTTCAATAGTTCTCCATCCCATTCTCAGGTTGGAAAACACTGTTCTGGGGAATGTTCCTGAAGCAATGACTTGAAAACTGTTTCCCATGGCAGGAACACACTAGGCTGGGATTTTAAAAGCATGGCCTTGGATAATGCAAGTGAAATTTAAAATACCATGAAAAGAAAACACAATGTATAAGTGACTTGGATGCTTCACTGAGCTATCCTGGGGTATCATTCATGAGCACCAACTAAATTGCAGTGCCACGACAGGCATGAACATGGGAGACCCTCATGTCAAGGGAAGTTTTTTCCAGCTCCTGGGAAGAATCTTATGTCACAATACTGCTTTCAGTCTCACTCACTATTTCTCTTTTTCTGCTTCATTTTTGATGTTTTGTTTCTGGGTGAGTTTGCACTGGCCACCAGTTTTTTCTGACTTTCATTGGAAGCCTGGCTTTGATTATATGGTCCAACAATCTGGTCTCTTTGAGTTGAAGATGACAGAGAATCTGGTTTCAGTTCAATGGAAGATGAAAAGAAATCTTGTCTCTTCATATTTCTTTGTCTTAAGGATTCTGACATCATCTTGCTGTGTCTCTGTGTTTTGTCTTGTTTATGCACCATTATGAGTTAAAATCACTTAAGAAGAAAAACAGTGTTATTCCCACTAGAATGGAGAGTAACCTATGAATTGAGGAACAGCCGACCTGTGTGGCTTTGAGATCTGTTGTGTATTCCTGGTCATCTTGTTACCCAGCCACAACCTACCAGTGAGTTTTGCTGACCCATGCGGTAGTTATAGAATGGAGGCTGCAAGTCCTCTCTGTGTGTGTGTGTAAATGAATGTTGTCTGTTCCCTGCTTCACAAAAGTAGAGGAATTAGCCTTTTTAAGTGGTTTATGAAATTTTCATGGTTGTATTTCCTTGCCTAATAGAACCTAGACACAATAAATGCTCTCTTTATATAAATAAATAAATAAATAAATAAATAAATAAATAGTTTATGAATAATTGTAGTTCTTTCTATATCTGTGTCCAGTAATAGTACTTGTGCTCACCTTCTCTCTCAAAAATTTAAAAAATTGGACATAAAAATCTGTAATGAGTACACACTATAGGATATATAATTCAATCCAATTTATCCCCATCAGAAAGAAAATGCACACAAAGATTTAAATTAATGAAACTAGTTTTGTGTGGCTTTGAAAACAGACAGCTCTGACCTCTGAAAGACCTTTGTGTAGTTGGTACAATTTTGAAAACAACTGTGTAAATCAGCCAGAATGTGAGTCGGAATGGGCAAAGCAGGATCACTGCTGGCTTAATTCATGTCTGGTGCTTTACAGCCTCCAGATAAAATAAAAGGGTTCTGAGTACAGTAACCTCCCTTACCCATAGGGGATACGCTCCAAGACTCCCAGCGGTAATCTGAAACCTCAGACAGTACTGAACCTTATACAGACTACATTTTTTCCTATATGTACATGCCTAAGATAAAGTTTAATTTGTGAATTAGGCATAGTAAGAGATGAAAACAATAATAAAATAGAGTAATTATAACAATATACTGTATAAAAGTTATATGGTCTCTCAAAATATCTTATTGTACTGTATTCACCCTTCTCGTAATGATGTGAGATGACAAAATGCCTACGTGATGAATGAAGGGAGGTAAGTTTAAGCTACTATTACTGATCTCGTTTCGGACAATGAGTCAGAAGGAAGATCATCTGCTTCCTGACTGAGGTTAACCTCAGGTAACAGAAACCACAGAAATTGGAAGGGCAGGCTGGGGGCGGGGGGTTACTGGACACCACTTTTTCTCTTGTCACTCAAAAAAAATAAATTCCATGGAAGTACCCAAAAGAGCCAAGTCAAAATATAAAGAAAAATAAACCTTAGAGTTCATCCTTTAGCTTCGCTCACAGTCTGACGGAACAAGCACCACAGAAAACAGCTTACAGTAAAAGAAAAATCCAGTTATAAACTCTAGCTTGCCCAGGAGTTGATAAGATGCTTCAGTTGTACAAGTGGGAAGTGTTTCCTGAGCAAACATACCGGTATCGCTTGCCTACCTCCAGTGAAAAGTAATAAAGTAGGTTATCAATTCTTTAAAATGTATCAGCCCTCCTGTTTTGATTGGCTTATAAAGACTAGTAAGCGTACATACATTTAAAGTAAAAGAAATCAAGAATTTCCAGAAAATAAACAATTACTTGAACTTCTAATGCTTTAAATAAACTAGTCCTTTGAGAAAGCTTCAGACACTCACTGAAACAGTATCTCTGGTAAAAAAATAAAAAAAATAAAATAAAATAAGTGGTGGGGGAGGGCAGGGGAGTTTAAATTATTGCCCTTGGTTGCTAAGTTCCAAGATAAGATGCAAATAAATACAAGTTGTTAGAGAAAAATAATTCTAAGAGAACTTCAGTACTTTTAAGCAAAAGTTAGTTTTTAAATTTGTATACAAGTATAAAATGAAGTTCAGACAATATTGCTAATCAAGGTGAATCCTTGACAAAATAAACTTTTCCCAGCATGAAAAATGTTACCATAATAATCTACTTTATAAAAAACTTGGTTTTATTTTCCCATGAAAATATGCTATCGAAATTAAGCTATTGAAATTCT
Organism: Mirounga leonina; assembly: GCF_011800145.1. Taxonomy (NCBI): domain Eukaryota; kingdom Metazoa; phylum Chordata; class Mammalia; order Carnivora; family Phocidae; genus Mirounga; species Mirounga leonina. The sequence continues at coordinate 39,930,486 of NW_023270451.1, read as the reverse complement.
CTAGAATAATTTTATGGGTCAGGTAAATCTCATTTCCACAAAATATTTAGAATTACAGGAAATAAAAATGATAAATTCTAAATTAGAATAAACGATGTCTTTATTTAAAAGGATTGATTCTCACGAATCTGTACCGAAAATTTAAACGTCACCTCTCTGGTAAACCGTAATACCAACAGGAACTGTGCTTTACTGTATTGCATAAACATAAATAAATAATTTCCAAAATCCTCAGTTAACTAGGAGATATTTGACTAACATTGAATTGAGAAGTTTTTGGTTACTTGCGCAATCCTTTAAAAATTTAAATTCATAGAAATAAAGAGAATGCAAAAACACCAAGCGCAGTTTATATACATGGCTCTTTATACATTAGAGAGAAGCTATCAGTTGACAGGTGGGCACAGTTGTGCAGATACCTTGGGGGCATATTAGCATACATGTTTCTTTTTCCTACCTCAAGAAGGGTGAAAGGGATGTAGGTGACCACAGGCAAATGCATACTAGATATGCACAGGAGTCACAGACGTCCAAACCGGAGCTCTGTCGGTCTGTAAGCAGCTTGTGGTTCCTGAGGAGCAACCACTCTCAGCGACCAGTTTCCCAGAAGTCCACTCGCCTGTGGAGGGAAGTCAATTACCTGGGTTAAAGGTTGAAACCAATTAAGAAAGAGAATGAGACTATACGAGGTATAATCATTACAAAGGAATATGAAAATATCTGTAAAATAATGGATGTGATTTTCCTGTTGGTTTATATAGGAAAAAGATGAATTTTGTCTTCAAATTTGATCATGCAAGAATGTGAAAAATAATAGTAAAAAAAAACAAATTTTAAGGCTATACAAGTTGTAGAAGGTGAGAGGGAAATGAATTGTATTTTTCTTGGTCTTACATCTGCAAATAACAAGTTTGACAGAAGTACCTAGGAAGTAGTAAAATGTTTAATAAAATTGGCTTAACTTTGAGGAACTAATTTATAAGGCAGAATTCAGGGATAGGTAACCTGTTTCTAGAAAGAGCCAGATAGTAAATACTTTCAGCTTTGTGAGCCACACGTCTCTACTGCAACTATTCAATTCCTCTGTTTTAGCCCCAAAAGCAGTCACAGACAACAAATAAACAAATGGATGTGGCCAGATTTGACCCGTGGGCTCTAGCTTGTGGAGCCCAGAGACAGATAAAAGACTATGAATTCTTTAAAGACAAATGCTACCTGGGTGGTATATAAAAAGAGTAAAGCTAGAATTTAGTCTGCTTCCAATGAAAATGACAAACTGATCTTTGAGTAACTGTGTGCTCTTCATGAGAAATAATAAAAATCATATTACACCTTCTCAATACTCAGCAGCCTCCTAAATCTCTGTACTTCCATTATTTGTTCTTGAATCAATTTTAAGAAAAGCCCACTTTTGAAAAAGCTACAATATCTAATAATTATAGTTATAGGCTGCTATGGTTATTTTCTTTCTTGTCTGAAACAAATCATTTCTTGCCTTTAGGCACCTATGACTTAAGCTTATACTCTATTTCCTCTGACAAATATTTTGGATATTGTCTTTCCCAATGTAGGACCTACATTCAAAATAATTCATCCTTTATAACCTAATCTTTGGGATTTTCCAGACTGGATAATACCAAAGATTTGCCCCCCCCCCCCCACACACCTTATAAAAGAAGAATTACTGGAAATAACTGGATATGTTGGAAAGTCTCCACATTTTTACTTACCCCACACTATTTATCAAAGCCCACAATAATGAATAAGCTAGAATATCAAAAGGGAAGTTCAACCTCCCTAAGTTAATTATATATAGTAAAATGTTATTAACATGAATATGTTTTGGAATTGAGTTATCTTTCAGATTGGATAGAAATATATTGATGGTTATGTACAAAGACTGGCATAATAACTCGCAACAACTGAAATTTTTTTAATTAAAATTGTTTCTAGGCTTAACTATCCTTGCTAATTAGAAAAATGATAACAGGGGCACCTGGGTGGCTCAGTCAGTTAAGCGTCTGCTTTCGGCTCAGGTCATGATCTCAGGGTCCTGGGATCGAGCCCTGCTCATTGGGGAGCCTGCTTCTCCCTCTCCCTCTGCTGCTCTCCCTGCTTGTGCTCGCACTCTCTCTCTTTCATATAAATAAATAAAATCTTTAAAAGAAAAATGATAACACTCACATTACAGTGTGACTTAAAATGTCTTGAAAATATGCCAATGTCCACAATATACTTTTAATCTAGGGGTAATCACTGAGTAAATCCTTATAAATTCCATAATACGTTATACATTGAGAGGTGTCCATTATCCTTTGTGACACTATTTATCATAATAAATTAATTCAAGTCATCTGATCTTATCAGAGACAGGAATTTTTTGTGTTTCCCTCAAAGTTGCCTAAAGGATCCTGCTACAAAATTCAGATCAGAAATCTGAGTGTTCTGGAAGAAATATCAAAAAAGTCTCAGTAAATTCTGTGTTCTCTTAACCAGTTATATTAAAGTAATAGACTAATGGGTGTAGGCTTGCCAGGGGAAACTAACACTGTCATCACTAACAGTCGGTACCAAGGGTCTAAGTTAGTAATTCCAGGACTCTTAATCCAGAAGCAGACAAATTCATGTCTCTATACCTCAATTTAATAGGCTATACATATAAACACGTGTGTGTGTAAACATATACACGTGTGGTGTGTATGTACATATATAACTAGAATAAAATACTCTTCAAATGGTATTTTGTTTCAATCAAACTCAAAATTCAGAAAAAAAATCTATGAAAGATCTTAAAGTTTTAAGCTAATAAATCATCAGAAAAATCTAAGATCTATGATTCTGGAAAAAGTGACATAAATTGATTGGCCTTTTTTATAAAATAACTCAAAATAGGGATAACCATAATTAACTATTATGCAAAGCACTTTACTAAATCTTTTTACTTTCTGAGATCATGTTATTTACATAGATTTAGTAAAACTATGTCCTCACTTCTGCCAGAATATAATTGAAAAAATCAAATTTATAACCTTTCCCATGCTAGAAAGATCACATGGAAAAATAAATTTCATTTAATTGGGTATAATAATAAACCTATGATTAAAGAGTAGAAGCTATACATCATATGTGAAAATGATGTCTATAAATTTTCTATTAAAAATTGGGTTGCTACCTGTTTTGTGGCTCATGATATCCTAACTTTATTGATAGTACAGAATGTAATGTCCTGGTTGGCAACAACAAGAAAGGGTAGGAGCCCCTACAGTTCATAGGTACTACAGGCAAAACCTGAGAGAAGAGAATGGACAGTTCTTTGTATCTGGTGTCAGTCAACAAACTAATAAGGGAATAAACATACTGTTCACACTAAAAAGGATAAAAACTCAGCCCTGAAGACTTTTTAAAACTTTCAGACAAACTAACTCCCAAGCCTTAGTATTCTATGGCTCTAGTTTTATTAACCACATCAAAAGGAGGTATTTGTGCATTAGTCAGCATTCCCTGTTATACTTATAAAACCAGCCAAATAAAACACCAAATTAATTATGGGAATCATAAAAGTTCTAAGCACACAGATGTGACCAAACCAGCACTTTCGAGGAAGAAGGACTGGGAGGGTCTATGAAAGCAAAACTGCTACCTTGTTCTGCCTCTTTTATGAGCTACTGAAAAACGAGCCCGACACCATTAAGCACTTGCACCTGAGAACAATAATAACAAGAAAACAACCAGGATTGCCCTGTCTTGCTCTGATTGTCAAAATAAATGAGACCTTGAGCCATTGGGGGTGGGGTGGGAGGGATGGGGTGACTGGGTGATAGACACTGGGGAGGGTATGTGCTCTGGTAAGCGCTGTGAATTGTGCAAGACTCTTGAATCTCAGATCTGTACCTCTGAAACAAATAATGCAATATATGTTAAGAAAAAAAAAGAAGAAGAAGGTAGCAGGAGGGGAAGAATGAAGGGGGGGAAATCGGAAGGGTAGACGAACCATGAGAGACGATGGACTCTGAAAAACAAACTGAGGGTTCTAGAGGGGAGGGGGGTGGGAGGATGGGTTAGCCTGGTGATGGGTATTAAAGAGGGCACGTTCTGCATGGAGCACTGGGTGTTATGCACAAACAATGAATCATGGAACACTACATCTAAAACTAATGATGTAATGTATGGGGATTAACATAACAATAAAAAAATCCCAGAAACTTTACTCCTGACTTCGGAAGTCTTTTTTTTTTTTTTTTTAAGATTTTATTTATTTATTTGAG